>NC_064810.1:116996198-117299681 GCF_023721935.1 Panthera uncia | reverse complement strand
GAGAAAGGAGAAAGGAGAAAGGAGAAAGGAGAAAGGAGAAAGGAGAAGGTTTAAATTCCATTAAGACTGTAAACAAGGGGGGCACAGGGTCACCCAACTTTGCAGCTTGATGCCTGGCGGTGCTCTGGTGGGAAGGGCGAATCCCCAGGAACAGAGTGGGGTCCGGGAGGTTCTCAGGCCACACGGGGAGAAGCGGTTCCACTGCTGGAAGGACATTTGGTAGAGACTGTTGAAGCCACCTGGTCCCAGCAGACCCCAGAAAATGGCCACATTCGCTGCTGCTGGAACAAGGTCGTTAAGGGTGAAGCCTGGTGCCAGATGTGTGTTGTGATTTTCCATAATCCCTGAAATGCTGCTGCTACACTATCTCGTGAACTTTTCCTGGGTCGGCTGGCACCTGGCTGCAGTCTCAGGGCACCGGCAGCAGCAGCAGGGTCCAGCAAGCGTTCCTGGGTGCAGCTGACATTCGGCCATTGCTCGGTGAGATCCTCCCACAGAGGGGCAGAATGGGTCAGAGCCGCAGTACTTCAGAAGTAAGGGGCCAGGGAAAAGAGATGCATCTGAGACAAAACTCAGGAGAGAGGTACTGCGTGGGCACGGAGAGCGAAAAAGCAGGGAGTGGACGAAAAGCTGAAGACAGAGGACGGGTGCGCGATTGCTGATCCAGGAGATCAGACTGGGTAGCCGGGTGGCGCCATTTTCACCGCTCCCACGCATGCGCATATGCACCTACCATGCACTGCAGCAATCCACCCCAATAGGCTAGCAGCGCCATCTAGTGGAGAGCGGAGTCGTTACACTGAGCCCTGCCCAACAGGGCCAACTTCCACTTCAAAACACAAGTCACCGCCTACTTAGTTTATGGACTATAAAGCACCAGATAGACTGACTTCTAGGGGAAAATGAAGTAATTTCAGTCCTACTTCAATCTGTTAGCAGGTCAGTCTATTCAATTTTCTTTCTTTTCTTTTCTCTTTTACCTTTCTTTTCTTTTTCTTGAATACAGAAAGAGAAATAATTCATTTTATCTTTATTTAAAATAATTCATTTTTCATATTTATTTCCAATTTTTATTAAAAATATTTTTCTTTAATTTTTATTACTGTATTTTGTACTTCTGTGTAATTTTTTTCAAATTCTATTTTACTTCCACCATTTTATTTTAGTCTACATCAGTGTATTCACCTTTTCAAATTTTCAATTTCCTTTTTC
Source organism: Panthera uncia (assembly GCF_023721935.1). Classification (NCBI taxonomy): domain Eukaryota; kingdom Metazoa; phylum Chordata; class Mammalia; order Carnivora; family Felidae; genus Panthera; species Panthera uncia. The sequence goes on along the minus strand of NC_064810.1, from coordinate 117,298,469 downwards.
TCATTCCTCTTTTTTGTTTCTTTTCTTTTTCTTGAATGCAGAAAGAGAAAAACTTCATTTTTACTTTCAATTTCTATTAAAAATAGTTTTATTTAGTATTATTACTATATTTTTTGCTTTTATGTAAATGTATTCAAATTCTATTTTACTACCACCATTTTATTTTAGTGTACTAAAACGTATTCACTTTTTCAAATATTCAAACGACTTCCTTTTTTTTTCTTTTTTTAATCTTTTTTCTTTTTGGTTTCTTTTTCTTGAATACATAAAAAGAAAAATTCATATTTATTTTTAACTTTTATTAAAAATAGTTTTCTTTAATTTTTTCCTATCATATTCTTTACTTTTGTGTAAATTTTTTCAAATTCTATTTTATTCCCATCATCTCATTTTAGTCTACTTCAGTGTATTCATTTTTTCAAATTCTCAAACGATTTAATTTTATTTCCTTCCCCCCCTTTTTTTCTGTAATCTGTTAAGCCACTTTCAACGCCCAGACCAACACACCTAGGATCTAGCATCATTTATTCTATTTGTGTGTGTTTAATTTTTTAATTTTAATAATTTTTTAATTTTGATTTTTTTAATTTCAATTTTTCTACCTCATTAATTCCTTTTCTCCCTTCAAAATGACAAAATGAAAGAATTTACCCCTAAAGAAAGAGCACAAATAAATTACAGCCAGAGATTTAACCAACACAGATACAAGCAAGATGTCTGAACCAGAATTCAGAATTGCGATAATAAGAATACTAGCTGGAGTTGAAAATAGATTAGAATTCCTGTCTGCAGACATAAAAGAAGTAAAAAATAGCCAGAATGAAATTAAAAATGTTATAACAGAGCTGCAATCATGGATGGATGCCACGGCAGCAAAGATGGATGAGGCAGAACAGAGAATTAGCGATATAGAGGACAAACTTATAGAGAATAATGAAGCAGAAAAAAAGAGGGAGATGAGGCAAAAGAGCACAATTTAAGAATTAGAGAAATCAGTGACTCATTAAAAAGGAACATGAGAATCATAGGGGTCCCAGAAGAGGAAGAGAAAGAAATAGGGGTAGAAGGGGTGAACAAATCATAGCGGAAAAATTTCCTAACAAGGGGAAAGACACAGACATCAAAATCCAAGAACCACAGAGGACCCCCATTAGAGTCAACAAAAACCAACCATCAACAAGGCATATCATAGTCAAATTCACAAAATACTCAGGCAAGGAGAGAATCATGAAAGCAGCAAGGGAAAAAAAAAGTCCCTAACCTACAAGGGAAGACAGATCAGGTTTGCAGCAGACCTAACCACAGAAACTTGGCAGGCCATAAAGGAGAGGCAGGATATATTCAGTGTGCTGAATCAGAAAAATATGCAGCCAAGAATTCTTTCTCCAGCAAGGCTGTCATTCAAAATAGAAGGAGAGATAAAAAGTTTCCCAAACAGAAATTAAAGGAGTTTGTGACCACTAAACCAGCCCTGCAAGAAATTTTAAGGGGGGGTCTCTCTGAGGGGAGAAAAGATGAAAAAATACATACATACATACATACATACATACCAAAAGCAACAAAGATTAGAAAGGACCAGAGAACACCACCAGAAACTCCAACTCTACAAGCATCATAAAGGCAAAAAATTCATATCTTTCAGTACTCACTGTAAACATCAATGGACTCAATGCTTCAATCAAAAGACATAGGGTAACAGAATGGATAAGAAAACAAGATCCATCTATATTCTGTTTACAAGAGACCCACTTGAGACCTAAAGACACCTTCAGATTGAAAATAAGGGGATGGAGAACCATCTATCATGCTAATGGTCAACAAAAGAAAGCCAGAGTAGCAATACTTAGAGCAGACAATCTAGACTTTAAAATAAAGCCTGTATCAAGAGATGCAGAAGGGAATTATATCATAATCAAGGGGTCTATCCACCAAGAAGACCTAACAATTGGAAACATTTAGGAGCCAAATCTGGCAGCACCCAAATATATAAATCAATTAATCACAAACATAAAGAAACTCATTGATAGTAATACCATAATAGTAGGAGACTTCAACACCCCACTCACAGCAATGGACAGATCATCTAAACAACAAATAAACAAGGAAACAATGGCTTTGAATGACACACTGGACCAGAGGGACTTAACAGATATATTCAGAACATTTCATCCTAAAGCAGCAGAATATACATTCTTCTCCAGTGAACATGGAACATTCTCCAGAATAGACCACATACTGGGATACAAAGCAGCCCTCAGCAAGTACAAAATGATCGAGATCATACTGTGCATATTTTCAGACCACAACACTGTGAAACTCAAAATCAACCACAAGAAAAAATTTGGAAAGGTAACAAATACTTGGAGACTGAAGAACATCCTACTAAAGAATGAATGGGCTAACCAACAGTTAAAGAGGAAATTAAAAAGTATATGGAAGTCAATGAAAATGATAACACCACAGCCCAAAACCTTTGGGATGCAGCAAAGGCGGTCATAAGAGGAAAGTATATAGCAATCCAGGCCTTCCCAAAGAAGGAAGAAAGATCTCAGATATACAACCTAACCTTACACCTTAAAGAGCTGGAAAAAGAACAGCAAATACAACCCCAAACCAGCAGAAGACAGGAAAAAATAAAGATTAGAGCATAAATTAATGCTACCAAAACCAAAAAAACAGTAGAACAGATCAATGAAACCTGAAGCTGGTTCTTAGAAAGAATTAACAAAATTGATAAACCACTAGCCAGTTTGATCCAAAAGAAAAAGGAAAGGACCCAAATAAATAAAATCAAGAGTGAAAGAGGAGAGATCACAACCAACACAACAGAAATGAAAACAATAATAAGAGAATAGTATGCCAATAAAATGGGCAGTCTGGAAGAAATGGACAAATTCCTAGAAACATATACACTACCAAAACTGAAACAAGAAGAAATAGAAAATTTGAACAGATCCATAACCAATAAGGAAATCGAATTAGTAATCAAAAAGCTCCCAAAAATCAAGAGTCCAGGGCCAGATGGCTTTCCAGGGGAATTCCACCAAACATTTAAGGAAGAGTTAACACCTATTCTCTTGAAGCTGTTCCAAAAAATAAAAATGGAAGGAAAACTTCCAAAGTCTTTCTATGAAGTCACCATTACCCTGATTCCAAAACCAGAGACCCCACTAAAAAGGAGAACTATAGACCAATTTCCCTGATGGACATGGATGCAAAATCCTCAAAAAGATATTAGCCAACTGGCTCCAACAATACATTACAAAAATTATTCACCATGACCAAGTGGGATTTATACCTGGGATGCAGGGCTGGTTCAATATCTGCAAAACAATTAATGTGATCCATCACATCAATAAAAGAAAGGACGAGAACCATATGATCCTCTCAATTGATGCAGAGAAAGCATTTGATAAAATACAGCATCGTTTCTTGATAAAAACCCTCAAGAAAGTAGGGATAGAGGGAGCATACCTCAAGATCATAAAAGCCATTGATGAACAACCCAACACCAATATCATCCTCAATGGGGAAAAAATGAGAGCTTTCCCCTAAGGTCAGTAAAAAGACAGGGATGTCCACTCTTGCCACTGTTATTCAACATAGTATTGGAAGTTGTAGCCTCTGCAATCAGGCAACACAAAGAAATAAAAGGCATCCAAATCAGCCAGGAGGAGGTCAAACTTTCACTCTTTGCAGGTGACATGATACTCTATATGGAAAACCCAAAAGATTCCACCAAAAGAACTGCTAGAACTGATTCATGAATTCAGCAAAGTTGCAGGATATAAAATCAATGCAAAGAAATTAGTTGCATTCCTATACACCGACACTGAAGCAACAGAAAGAGAAATCAAGGAATCGATCCCACTTACAGTTGCACAAAAACCCATAAAATACCTAGGAATAAATCTAACCAAAGATGTGAAAAATCTATATGCTGAAAACTATAGAAAGCTTATGAAAGAAACTGAAGAAGACAAAAAAGAGTGGAAAAAGATTCCATGCTCCTGGATAGGAAGAACACATATTGTTAAAATGTCGATACTACCCAAAGCAATCTACATATTCAATGCAATCCCTATCAAAATAACACCAGCATTCTTCACAGAGCTAGAACAAATAATCCTAAAATTTGTATGGAACCAGGAAAGTCCCCAAATAGCCAAAGCAATCTTGAAAAAGAAAACCAAAGCGGGAGGCATCACAATTCTGGACTTCAAGCTATACTACAAAGCTGTAATCATCAAGACACTATGGTACTGGCACAAGAACAGACACTCAGATCAATGGAACAGAATAGAGAACCCGGAAATGGACCCACAAACCTATGGCCAACTAATCTTTGACAAAGCAGGAAAGAATATCCAATGGAATAAACATAGTGTCTTCAGCAAGTGGTGCTGGGAAAACTGGACAGTGACATGCAGAAGAATGAACCTGGACCACTTACTTACAAAAATAAATTCAAAATGGATGAAAGACCTAAATGTAAGACAGGAAGCCATCAAAATCCTCGAGGAGAAAGCAGGCAAAAACCTCTTTGATCTTGGCCGCAGCAACTTCTTACTCAACACGTCTCCGGAGGCAAGGGAAACAAAAGCAAAAATGAACTACTGGGACCTCATCAAAATAAAAAGCTTCTGCACAGTGAAGGAAACAATCAGTAAAACTAAAAGGCAACCAACATAATGGGAGAAGATATTTGCAAATGATGTATCAGATAAAGGGTTAGTAATCCAAAATCTATAAAGAACTTATCAAACTCAACACCCAAAAAACAAATTATCCAGTGAAGAAATGGGCAAAAGACATGAATAGACACTTCTCCAAAGAAGACACCCAGATGACCAACCGACACACGAAAAAATGCTCAACATCACTCATCATCAGGGAAACACAAATCCAAACCACCATGAGATACCACCTTACACCTGTCTGAATGGCTAACACTAACAATTCAGGCAACAACAGATGTTGGCAAGGATGTGGAGAAAGAGGATCTCTTTTGCATTGTTGGTGGGAATGCAAGCTGGTGCAGCCACTCTGGAAAACAGTATGGAGGTTCCTCAAAAAACTAAAAATAGAAGTACCCTATGACCCAGCAATTGCACTAGTAAGCATTTATCCATGGGATACAGGTGTGCTGTTTTGAAGGGACACATGCACCCCCATGTTTATAGCAGCACTATCAACAATAGCCAAAGTATGGAAAGAGCCCAGATGTCCATCAATGGATGAATGGATAAAGAAGAGGTGGTATATATATACAATGGAGTATTACTCGGCAATCAAAAAGAATGAAATCTTGCCATTTGCAACTACGTGGATGGAACTGGAGGGTATTATGCTAAGTGAAATAATGACTTCACTCATATGAGGACGTTAAAAGACAAAACAGATGAACATAAGGGAAGGGAAACAAAAATAATATAAAAACAGGGAGGGGGACAAAACATAAGAGACTCATAAATATGGAGAACTGAGGGTTACTGGAGGGGTTGTGGGAGGGAGGGATGGGCTCATTGGGTAAGGGGCACTAATGAACCTAGTCCTGAAATCATTGTTGCACCATATGCTAATGAATTTGGATGTAAATTTAAAAATAAATAAATAAATAAGTAAATAAAATAAAATAAAGAAAAAAATAATTTGAAAAAAAGAGTTGGGGCCTTCAGGGGTGATTAAGTCATGAAGGTAGAACCCTTGTGAATGGGATTAATGCCCTTACAAAAGAGATACAAGAGAGTTTTCAATTTCTACCATGTAAGGACCCAATGGAACGACAGCCATGTAGGAAACAAAAAGCTTGCCCTCACCAAACACAGAATCTGCTGGTGCCTCAATTTTAGAGTTCCCAGACTTTAGAACTGTGAGAAAACAAGTTTATTGTTTAAGTCCCCCAGGCTATAGCATTTTTGTTACAGCTGCCCAGGCAGACTAAGACAAAAAATCTTATGCACTTCCCTATATCACTTTGAAAGCCGTCAGAGTTTAAGCTGACAATATAAAGCTCAAATAGTAGAATTTTGTGACAATCACCTTGTGGGAAAGGACTTTTTGGTGAGGTAAAAAATGAGGTGTTTGGATATTTCCAATTCTCCTAAAAATGAAATTATATAGGAATATATTCAATGGTGTGCTGGTAAACCATCTCTATGGATGAAAAAAAAAAAAAAAGCCCACAAGCCTTGACAATTTCTGTCATGTAAACAAATATTCCTACCATGGCCCATTTCAATCTACAAATGTTTGAGCAACTGGCATATAAAATACTTGGATATTTAATAAATAATCAGCTCTCAAAATCCAGGACAACCCTACTCTAGTACTCTACTGTGTCATTTTATTTCAGCTATATGTTAACTCTTTAAGTACCATTCTTGAGCACAACATCTATATAAGATCCTAGCCTATGGGAAGTATAGGAAATCAGGATATGCTCCCCCTACTTGCCCCCTCCTCCAGAAGAAAAGTCCTTTGACCATAAGAATTATTTTGTACTGATTATTTTGAAGAGAAGCTCTGAAGCTCTGAAGACAGACTAGAAGTTATCCTTTTGTAAGGAAAATTTACACTAAGGAAATCTCCATTTGTAAGGAAGCCTGTCTCCTTCTTAGTACCAAGAAAAGAAGTAGGACTCTAACTCATAAGAAATGTATCAATGGAGAAGGCATAGACTTAAATCTGCATAACAACCTTACTCTTGTTTATATTAATTTTCCTGGTCACCTTCTTAAAACTTGCCTTCTTTCTTCTTTTTTTTTTTTTTTTTTTTTTGCCAAAAATGGCACTTTAGCCTGAATTCTAAGCCCTAAGTGTCCCTAGTCAAGAACTTAGACAAATAGAAGAAAAGATTTTTTCCTCCCCTATGTGGGTCAGTATGTTGGATACTGGGATTCTCCTTCAGTGAAGGACTTGTCCCTGCTGCTAGAAGTGCTGTCAGCCCCTCCAGGGATTGTCAAGACTGCAAAAAGCCACCTCATCCAAGGTCAGCCCTTTTTCAGTGTAGCCCATATCCAAAGATAGAATGATTTGGTATTTTAGAGCCCAGGCCATCTCAGTCTAACTGGGTATAAGGCTGAGGAGCCATCCTAACTCCAGAGCTTCCCATGGGGTTAGCTAAACTTGCTGGGCTTGCATCATAGCTTAACTTCTCCCTTGGCCCACTCAGGCTTATTTATTTTTCCATTCATAAGGTGTTGATCTCAAGGGCATTTAACCATCCCACTTATAAACTCCACCTCAGAGTCTACTTCTTTGGGAACCCAATGTGCAACTGAGAAATAAAGGTGAAGATCACCTAAACATGCTGGACATTTTTGCTCCACACACCCTCACCTGAGGCAGACCTCCCTAAATCAGACAGTGTCCAGTTAGTCTTGTAATCAGAAATGGGAGCAGCTGAGACCCCTGACTCTTGCTTAAATAGCAACAGGAGACAAGCCATTTAAATGCAGTTTCCTTATGGTTCCCATCCTTCTTGATGGTTTCCACCCCTCCTGTGCTGACAGATGTAGTTCCTACCCTCAGACTGTATAAGCCACTAATGAGCAGCTTCTTATGGACCTTAGGGGAAAAAAACAGGAAATACAGTGGGATGGAACCTTATTTAACTACTCACTGGAGGCCAGAGATGATAAGTGTGCATTCTTTCCACAGTTTAATGTTTTAAAAGGAACAAAGCAAAGGGGGAAAGAATTGGAAGATCCATTTTAAGTTTTATCTACTCAGCCTAAAAGTCTGATGGGAAATCTCTCTTTCTCCCTCCCTCCCTCCCCTCTGTTTATCCTGTGCCCAGCCTCCTTTTCTCTGTCTCCCTCCATTCCAACTTGATTATTTGAAGATGAGATTTGTAACAATTCCACCATCTGAGTAACAAACAACCAATCAGAGAGCCCTGGTTCTTCACTCTGAGAGGAAATCCATGACAGATATTGGGTGTAAAATGGCTAGCAAGTAGGACAGTGCAGAGTAGAATGAAAAATAGCCATTGACCACAGGAGAATGATACATTATTATCTCATCGACTCAGGACACACAAAGCATCTACCATGTGCCAGGCATCCTGCCTTGAACTGGGAATACAGTATAACCACAGATAGGCCTTGTCCCTGCCCTCTTAGAGTTTTATAGTCTAGTGAAGAGATAGACATCAATGTAAACATCACATATATAAATATTAATTTATAACTCAGCTAAGATACTAGTGGGAGAACAATAGGTGGAACTATGAAACAAAAGAATTGGATACTGGTGTAAAACAGCATGGAGTCACTTAGAGTGAGGACAAGTATTTCCACAAAGCTGGTCAATCCCTAAGAACACACTTATCTCAGGCCAAGAGCCCAATGTATATAGTGATGCTGGTGAGACTTGTAATATAGTATTTAAGAGTTCAGAAAATAGCAGAATTTTTGAAGAAAGATATCCAAAACAGCTAAAATTAAAAAAATTAATAAAATATGACCTAATATCTCTAAGTTGCAGTGTGCATATGCTAGCGAGTGAACAAGATGATGCCTTTGGGTGTGAAAAGAACCTTTCATATTTTATTTTTATCGCATCCTTTTAAAAGTTCCAATTTTAGGGGCACCTGGATGGCTCAGTCAGTTAAGCGTCCAACTTCAACACAGGCCATGATCTTGCGGTTCATGAATTCAAGCCCCATGTCGGGCTCTGCACTGACAGCTCAGAGCCTGAAGCCTGCTTCGGATTCTGTGTCTCCCTCTCTCTCTGCCGTTCTGTCACTTGCACTCTTATCTCTCAAAAAACAAACATTAAAAAAATTAATAAAATCACTTTAAAAAATAAAAAATAGAAGTTCTAATTTGATACTGCTTTATAATGTACATAATATGTTGGTATAGTAATAATGTACATAATATATTACTACTTGCATTTCATATGTATAAATAGGCATATATTAGATACATACACTCAGGAGTGTTTTACTGATGGGGTACACAATCAAAAGTTTTGAAAACAGTGTTTTAAAAGTACTTAGCAGTTAGCTGGTACATAATAATAATAATAATTAATATTTACCAAGAATTTACTACATGCCTGGCATATTAGCCTTTTATATGAATAATTTCATTTATCCCTCATAATAACATTTTGAGGTTGGAACTAGTATTGCCTCACTTGATAAAACTAATGCACTGAGGGTTAGGTTACATGCTGAAGATCACCCAGCTGATTAAAGGTAGACATGGTGTTTGAACCCAGGTATTCTGAGTGGAGTGGGATTCTAACTATGTTATTGTGTGGCCTTATACATGCCAGATTCCTAACACATTATGTGTTGATGTTTAAAACAATAATATTTTGGAGTTTTTTGGGAAGGTTACTTAGGAATATTGTGGAAATTACACATAATAAATACAGGGCTCATCAATAAGTACAGAAAATAGTATCAAATAACAAGTTATGAGTCATATTTTTTAAATATCAGTGTCTCATGGAAGGTAATTCACCATGATCTTTAACTGAGTAGGATAGAGAAATGGGGAGGAGAGCTTCAAAGCCCCCAGCCACCCACTCTACCCCAAAACAGTGTGAAAACCTGTCCTTTAGTACCTAAGTAGGTAGCAGCTACTCATCATCCCAAAGGATTGGTCTAGGGCATGTTCTGCTATGCTAGCTACCATAGCTCCTAGAAGATGTGTCTGTGCTACCACTGTAAGTCATTTCTGGCACTAGACAAATAGATGCTCAGATGGATGAAACCCTGGGTTTCTTTTCACGGCCAAAGCTGCAGAGGCCCAAGGACTACTATCATGTCCTTGGTGACTTAAGACGGCCCAAAACCAGCCAAAGGTCAGAAGGCAGAGATGATTGGGAGATGAGTGGGGATCCCAATTGTTTCTTCCCATTGTTGTCTGGAATATTTTCTAGGGCTTGAAGCCAGAAATTTGAGAAGCTGTTGACTTCTAGACACTCACCTCTTACCAAATTTTATCATATTAGAAAGAACACTAACCCCAGTGATAAAGATACCCATACACTTTCACATAAATGCTTTCTTTTCACAACTAGGACTGAGTGTGAGACTTTGTTCTCGAATCACATGGCACTCCAAGAGCTCACTGGCACCAACAGCCTTTACATTATTTTGAGTAGCTAGGATTTTTGTTAAGAGATAAAATTGAACAGCTATTTGGAATGTACCCCCTGTCTCCAAATAAATGTTTCAGTGGTTAGTTTCCTCAGAACATAAGTCCTGAGTGGGGCGCCTGGGTGGCTCAGTTGGTTAAGCATCTGTCTCTTGATTTCAGCTCAGGTCATGATCTCATGGTTCACGAGTTTGAGCCCCACTTCAGGCTCTGTGCTGACACTGTGGAGCCTGCTTGGGATTCTCTCTCTCCCTCTCTCTCTGCCCCTCCCATATTCATGCTTGTTCTCTCTGTCTCTCTCTGTCCCTGACTCTGTCTCTCTCTCTCAAAAATAAATAAATTAAAAAAAATAATACTTAAAAAAAAGAACATAACGTAAGTGCTGAGTGATGATTTGAGAAGAAGAAAAAAGTCCTCTATCTAGAGGTCAGAAGAGTTCCTGAGTGCCTTATCCATAGCCCTGTATCAGAAATCTAAGCTATATTCCAGGTGGCAAGGGCTTTCCCCAAACTCTCCCAAACATCTGGTAAGGAATTCTGTCTAGGATACTTCTTAATCCTGCAATTTGGGGTGTTCTCAGATACAAAGTGTAGTAAAACAACTCCTTGGTGTTTAGGTTCTGCATTCTAAAGGGAAGCCTGGCTAGAGTGCCGTGCAGAGCCTGCCAGGCTTCCTGTTAATTCTGCATTTTGTTCATTTTCACTCCCCATCCCAAGTTGATGTCTCTTTTCTCCTCCACCCTTCTTTACCCCAACAAATAGAATTTTTCCAGGATTTTTGGTATAGACAAAATGGTCTTGAATATTGATGAAAAATATAGCAAAGGCCTGGTAAGGGAAAACATGACTTCCAGAAAGCTAAGGCATTTAATGTTATTTAGTTTTGCCCCCTGCTTTGAAATTCTCTTCTTCCAGATCTCTGCATGGCTCACTCCCAACTTCATTCAGATCTTAGCTCCAATTTCACCTCCTCAGTGAGGCCTTCCCTGCAGGACACACTTAAATATACTTCGCTCCCCATCCTCTTATTTTGCTAACTTTTCTACATAGCACATGTCTCTACCTGACATTACATTATAAATGATTGTGCTAAACTGCCCTTTGTCTATCTCTACCCTGGAATCTAGGCTCCATGAAAGCAAGGCCTGGCATATGATGAGTCCAACAAATAAATATTTGTTCAATGACTAAATGAATGAAGAAAATCTATTCAATTACTAAATTAAAACCAAATGAAACTAATCCTCAGGGAAATATAAACCAAAACTACAATGAGATACCATGTCCTACCTGTTAGAAAAACTATTATCAATAAGACAAGATATAAGTGTTGGTGAGAAATGTGAAGAAAAGGAATACTTGTGCACTGTTGGTGGGAATGTAAACTGGTGCAGCCACTATGAAAAATAGTATGGAGGTTCCTCAAAAAAATTAAAATTAGAAATACCAAATGGTCCAGCAATCCACCTCAGGGTATTTACCAACAGAATTGAAATTATGAGACTGACTCAGGACCAGAGTTGAAATTAAGATCCCCACAAGATATCTGCCCTCTCATGTTCATGACAGTATTATTTACAATATTATTATTTATAATTATTTACAAGAGCTAAGATATGAAAACAAAGTGTCCATAAATGAATGAATAGATAAAGTAATGTGGTACACACACACACCCACACCCACACCCACCCACACACACACACACACACACACACACACACACACAAATACACACATGGTTATTATTCAGCCATAAAAAAGAAGGAAATCCTGACATTTGCAACAACAGGATTGACCTTGTGGACACTATGCTAAGTGAAATAAGGTAAAAAAAATACAAATACTGTAATACCTCACTTATTTCAAATCTAAAAAAATGAACTTGGAACAGAACAGATTGGTGGTTGCGAGAGGTGAGAGGTGAAGGGTCAGGGAAATGGGTGAAGGTGGTTACAAGATACAAACTTATAGTTATAAGATAAATAAGTCTTGGGGATTTAATGTACAGCATGGTGACTATAGTTAATAGTATTGGATTGTATATTTGAAAGTTGCTAAAGAAGTAGAACTTAAAAGTTTTATCACACAAAAAAATTATAACTATGTGAAGTAATGGATGGTAACTAAACTTATTGTGATAATCATTTCATAATACCTACATATATCAAATCATTATATATCTTAAACTAACACATTCTTATATGTTGATTATATCTCAATAAAACTAGAAAAAATAAGAATTAAATAAATAAAAATACTTTCACAGCAAAAAAAAAAAAGACAAAAATAAAAACAAACCCAAATGGAAAAATCTTAGAATCTTGAGACATTTCTGAAATCATCTCTCAGGCTAACTTTTTGCAAAGAAAATTGGACAAAGGTGGAAGAAAACAGCTAAAATGAAAAAAAAAAAAAAACCAACTGCTAAGTTTTTTAATAACAATAGAGATCTTAACTATCCATCCTTAACTGAGGTTTAGGATGACAGTAGCTAAGTCTATTCCACTCACTGCCAAGTTTGAGAATCCCCCCTGGTACTTCTCATGTTGTATTATCCAAGACTTGTCACGATAGCAAAACATAAATCTTGAATCCCTGTTCTCTACAGGATGGAGGAATAATTGATAATATCCTACAAATGTTTCTCCAAACTCCAAGTGCTGATTTATCATGATGCTTGCTTCTCTCAGTGTGCCGAGAACAATTTTAGAGGAGACTTCTTTCCTGTCTTTTCTTATTCTTTCCAAAGTGTCCTAGCATTAACTGGACATATTTATCTCATGGTCCAGTGACTCTTTCTGGTCAAGCTTTTCCTGTTACCAGAAGAGGTCTGTTCTCTGGCCTCTGGAACCAGAATAATCAAGCAAAGAGAAAGACTGGAAAAAACAAAAATCGTTCACAAGTAAATATATAAGAATTAAGAATGAACCACAAAAAGTCTAAATTACCATTAGAAAAAGTTGGACAGTGAGAGTAAAAATAAGACACTGATATTTTAATGCTGCAAATACAAAATTATTTATAAAAGTCACATGATTAGCTGTTGCTATAAAGGCTTCCTTAAAATATCTCAAAAATATACAGTATTACCAACATAATTGATAATAGCTTCAGTGTGACCTATTTGCAGCCTTGCAATTTTCCTTATTAAAACAACAGAGAGAACTGATTACTCAGCAGAGTAACCTTCTCTAAAATAACTTCCTTGACAAAATGGATAGTGTCACTTGTCACACAGGAAGTGAAGACTTGGCAGAATTTTCTCTGGGTAGTTTCCTTTGACTTTTCACATTACAGTCAACTGATTTACGAATAATAGGAAGTATAAATTTAACTGTGCTGACAACTCTTTGGAAGTGTACTAGATCTGCAAGACCTTTCCAGCCAAATGGTCTCCTGACCCCTCCAACTCAATATGGCAAAAACATAATGTGTTAAATCAATAATAAATTAGTTATGAAATGGATTAATTCATTCATTAATTTTAAACCATACATGTGAAGTTCCCCTAACCTGCTGTTTCCCTTAACTTCTAACTTCCCCATTTCTGCCGTACCACCTCTATGAACCCATAAGACCTAGGTAGCAGAGTAAGCCATTCTCTCTTCTCATGTCCAGTGGGTCCAAATTCTGCAGCATCTTCCTTCCTTGCTTCTCTTCCATTCACCCCTTGATTACCATCCAAGTTTAGGCCTCATTTGTCAGCTTGCTTTCACTCTCTACCCTCTACATGACAGGCAAACTATCCCTTTGATTTTATCAACATAACACCCTTCCACTGACTACAAATAGAGAGTGCATTACTCAGCTTAGCATTCAAGGGCTTCTGTAATCAAGCTCTGCCATTATTTCTAACCCTACATTTTATCGGTCTTTCATACACCAACAAATTGAAATTGTTTTTCTTAGAATATTGTCTTTTTTTCCACTTCCATATCATGTTTTTGCCTTTGCTTATAATGACACCCCCACTTCCAAACATTATATACACCACCACTACCAAAGTTAGTTAACTTTTCTTTCTTTGAAAGCTTTCCTATCACCTTAGTAAGAAATAATATTGTTTTTCCCGAGTGCCTGTGGTACTTGGCCTACTCCCTTAATACCAAGCTTTGTGGTATATTTATTCATTTATTCATTTACTGTGTTTTCCCCTGATTTATTAATAAACTCCTTGCGAGCATTCATTACTTTAGAATTGAAACTGATGGGACTCACTCAGTTCACTTGTATTGAAAGAATGAATAAATGAGTGATAGAGAAAGTTCTTTTATAATCTGCTTTTCAAAAGCAAGTTTTAAACTCTCTATTGATATGAAATTCAGAAATTTTTAGTAGACATTTGGTAGTTTAAATATTACATAACAAATTAATATAAAATCATCACGTAAGAGAATATAGGCCTCACTCAGCTAAAACTAGTTAAAGATTATATATATATGAGGGGGGGGCGCCCATGAAGAGGGGAGAAGGGCGGGGTGGGGAGAAGGAGAGAGAGAAAGAGAGAGAGAGAGAGAAAGAGAATCTTAAGCACACTCCAAGCTCAGTGCAGAGCCCAACATGGGGCTCAATCCTATGACCTTGGGATCATGACCTGAGCCACAATCAAGAGTTGGATGCTCAACTGACTGAGCCACCCAGGCACCGCTATGTATTATATATTGATCTTTTCTCCCCAACAAATGTTAAATGAGTGAAAAAAGCATGCACACACATGTCCTTAATCCCTGGCATTTATTAAGCATTCCAACATTAGCTTGTAGCAGCAATGATAGCATTGGTGTTAGAGGTAGTGCAGTGGTGACGATACTGGTGGTGGTATTAGAAGTGATAGTGGTCATATGATATTTTATGACTTCACTCATATGAGGACTCTAAGATACAAAACAGATGACCATGAGGGAAGGGAAACAAAAAGTAATATAAAAACAGGGAGGGGGACAAAACATAAGAGACTCTTAAATATGAAGAACAAACAGAGGGTTGCTGGAGGGGTTGTGGGGGGGAGATGGGTTAAACTGGTAAGGGGCACTAAGGAATCTATTCCTGAAATCATTGTTGCACTATATGCTAACTTGGATGTAAATTTAAAAAATAAAACAAAAAACAAAACAAAACAAAAAACAGCTGCATCTTAAACTCACCAAGTTGTGCACACTAAATACGTATAGCTTTTTGTATGTCAATCAATTGTCAATAAAGTGGTTTAAAAAAAAGAGTGGTAGTGGTAATAGCAGTAAAGACAGTAATAGTAGTGCAATGTAAAGGGCCTCATAGTAGCCAGACACATTAGATACATCATCTCATTTAAACATTAAAACAGCTCTACAAAATAGCTCTAATCTCCTCATTTCACAAATAAGAAAGTTGGAGTTAAAGGAACTTATTAAGGATATATGGAAGATCTATCTGGTGCTGAATTTTTGCGGGTCTTGAAATTTTTCCCCCAGTACTCCATGTTACATCCTTACCAGTCATCCAATGAATGGAATCCTGTTGCTTCTGAAAAAAATTGATTGAATAATTGATTGATAATGCATAGTTGTGTGCAGTAGAGAATTCCCAGTAAGAAAGACAGACTGTGGATTTTTTATTTTCACTAACTATGCCCCCCGCTAGCATTGGCACATAAGAAACAAATGTGCATTAAAATATGGTCTGGCCATTTATAACAAGGTCCTTTCCACTTAAAGTCATCTAATATGGTAAGTATACCGGTGGATGCCTCTTTCTCCTCCAGCAATGAGGGGAGGACTTACTCTGGATACTGAATTGCCTACTGCCAACTTTGGATGCCTGGAGGAACAAATACTAATTATGACAAATAATTCACATAATTTAGACATTAATCTAGGAAATACTTGAGCTATTCAAGGTGAATTAAACTTTTTATATACAGAATTCATAATCCATCCAATTAAAAATCCAAGAAAACCCCAATGACTTGGACATTTTCTCCAAGTCTTGCCTTAGTTTTTCAAAAGCAAACACTGGAAGTGGCTGATGATAAATGAATCAACATGTCAACAATACAGTAACAAAATTTCTGATCAATTACTGACAATCCTGCTAGAAAAAAAAGTTGTTATAGTAACAGGTAACTATCAGCATTTGGGGGGTCAACCTGTTTGGTGAAATAGTGCTGCTAAGAAATGAAGATAAAAATAAGTAGAGAGTGAAGAGATAAATACTTAATTTATGTCCAGGTGCTAACTAGAGGTAAAAATGAAGAGTGTGTTTTAAATAAAACCCTATGCTGCCAACAAAGTCATTTGAATTATTTTTTATTTCAGGGTAGATAATTTTCTATTATCCACATGAATAGAAAGAATCATATGGAAGAGATCATCCAAAACAACAGAAGATTAAGAAAATAGTTAAGATGGTGAAGGAGTAAGGGGACCCTAAGTTTGCCTTCAACACAGCTGGATAAATATCAAACGTTCTGAACACCTAAATAATTGATCTGAAGACTGAAAGAACAAACTTCATATCTAGAGGTAGAAAAATGGCCACATCATGGAAAGTAGAAGCTGCAGAGAGATGATTTGGGGGACAAAAGAACTGAGGTGAGGGACCTCTGATCACAGAGAAAGGAGCGAGAGAGAAAGAGAGAGATAGAAAGAGTGAAGACAGCACACAGGGGGATTGCACAAGAAAAACTCTTCCCCAAAAGCATTGGCTGGGAAAAGGAGAGGGGCTGACTACCACAAGCTTTTATAAGCAGTGGAGCTCAAAGGCGGAAGTTGAAGAAGTCTGCACCATTGCAAGGGTCATGTTTAATGGGCTTAGTGCTGCTCCTGTGGGGAAAGAGAGTGAAGCCCTAGGAGCAGACAGTGCAGTCTGAGGATTCCCTGGGTCACACAGGAGACAGAGTTCCCCTTCTTCAAGTGCATTTGGGATAGGTGGCATGGCCTCTCCAGGTACAAAAGAGCTCGCAGGTGCCAATGTGCTGCCCTGTTCATTAGCATAGGAACAGAGACACTTGCTGAGGGCAGCAAACCTTGGTGCCAGCTTTTTGCTGCGCTTTACCATAAAATAAAATTCAAACCACTGTGTGGTCATGTGACTGCTTTTCTGGGACAAATGACCACAGTGTAGTGAGACCCTCCCTAAAGGATCAGCACTGATCCCCCCATGCCGGGTTTTTAAAATTTGTAGTTCTGAAGCCCTGACATGTGTCTGAGATAAAACACAGGAGTACAGGAGTACTGTGCTTCCTGGCAGGCAGACAGAATAGACAAAGACAGGCTGAAGGCAGGGATCTGATGGAAACTGGGGGACACAAGAGGGAAGACTGCTTACTCTTCTGTGAGGGCTTTCTGAAGAGTGGCAAGTGCGAACTCCCCACTTTGGGGACGAAAGAGTGAGGTGATGCCTTTTCCTCCCAGCCCATCAGCACTAATGACTTCAGTGAGCAACACAATGCCCCCCAAGTGGTGGCTGGAGCCTCTTACACTAAGCCCCATGCCCCTGTGTCCTGCAGGTGCATCTTCACTAGGGCAAGTCAGCCTGAGAATCAGAACAGCAGGCCAGAAGACCAGCACAAACCCCTCATATGCACCAAGTCTACTGATCATAGAGTGCTGCAAAGCTTCAGCTCTAGAGGAAATAGGATCTAGCTTTTTTCAACAAGCAGACCAAAACACGCTTACTTAAAATTTGCCACAGAATAGGCAAGGTCCAAACACCCGCCACTGAAGGCAAGAAGAAACTCTGCAGAGGACTGACTTGAGGGAAGGAATCGCCAAAACACAATAGTAGAATTCACACTCTGAAATACTTCCTGAAGCACCAGGCCCAAGACAGTATAGAACCTCTCCTTAATATAGCCATTACTCTCAGGAACAGGAATATTACAGGCTTTCCTAACAATCACACACACACACACACACACACACACACACACACAGTGACCTAGACAAAATGATAAGACAGGAAATTCACCACAAAAGAATGGGAAGAAGTAACAGCCAGGGATTTAATAAAAATAGATATAAGTAATATGCCTCAAGCAGAACTTAAAATAACAATCATAAGGATACGAGCTGGGCTTGAGAAAAGCATAGAAGACACCAAAGAATCCTTTCCTGCAGAGATAAAAGAACTAAATCTAGACAGGTGAAAATAAAAAAAAAAAAAATGCTATAACAGATGCCAAACCGACTAGATGCAATGACAATGAGGATGGATGAAACAAAGAAATGAATCAGTGATGCAGAAGATAAAATTATGGAAAATAATGTAGCTGAAAAATATTGGATCACACATGTAGGTTTAGTGAACTCAGCAACTCCATAAAGTGTAATAACATTCATATCGTATCATTCTCCCCAAGAAGAAGAGAAGGAGAAAGGGGCAGAGTTTACTTTATCAAATTAGAGCTGAAAACTTCCCTAATCTGGAGAATGAAACAGACATCAAAATCCAAGAGGCACAGATAACTCCCATTAAATTCAACAAAAGCTGGCCTATACATTTCATAGTCAAATTCATGAAATACAGACCAGGAAAGAATCCTGAAAGCAACAAGGGAAAAAAAATCCTTAACCTACAAGGGAAGACAAATCAGGTTTACAGATCTGTCCACAGAAACTTGGCAGGCCATAAGGGAATGGAATGATGTATTCAATGTGCTGAATGGGAAAAATATGCAGCCAAGAAAACGCTATCCGGCAAGGCTGTCATTCAGAATAGGAGGAGAGATGAACAGCTTCTGGGAAAAATAAAAACTAAAGAAACTCATGACCACTAAATGAGCCCTGCAAGGAATATTAAATATTAAAGGGGACTCTTTGAGTGGGGAAAAAATAGACCAAAAGCAACAAAGACTAGAAAGGAACAGAGAACATCATAAGAAACACCAACGTTCCGGGTAATACAATGGCTTTAAATTCATATCTATCAATAATAACTCTGAATGTAAATGGACAAAATGATCCAATCAAAAGACACGGGGTATCAGAATGGATTAAAAAACAAAACAAAACAAAACTCATGTATATGCTACCTACAAGAGATTCATTTTAGACCTAAAGACATCTGCAGATTGAAAGTGAGGGGATGAAGAACTATACATCATGCTAATGGACATCAAAAGAAAGCTGGAATAGCCATACTTATATCAAACTATATTTTATATTTTATATTTTTTTAAGTTTATTTATTTATTTTTAGAAAGAGAGAGAGTGCAGCATAAGCAGAGGAGGGCAGAGAAAAGGAGAGAGAGATACCAAGCAGGCTCCATGCTGTCAGGACACAGAATCCAATGTGGGGCTTGATCCTACAAACTGCAAGATCATGACCCGAGCTGAAATCAAGAGTCAGATGCTTAACTGACTGAGCCACCCGGGCACCCCCAGACAAACTAGATTTTATGTATGTATGTATGTATGTATGTATAAATATTTATTTTTGAGAGAGAGAGAGAGAGAGTGGGGGGGGGAGGGGAAAAGAGGGAAGAGGAAAGAGGATCTGAAGCAAGCTCCATGCTGACACCAGAGAGCCTGACACAGGCTTGAACTCATGAACTGTGAGATCGTGACCTCAGCTGAAGCCAGACACTTAACTGAGTCCCTTAGGTGCCCCCAAGTTAGATTTTAAACCAAAGACTGTAACAAGATATCAAGAAGGGCATTATATCATAATTAAGGGGTCTATGCATCAAGAAGTTGTAACAATTGTAAATAGTTATGCCCCAAACTTGAAAGAACCCAAATATATAAATCAATTAATAATAAACATAAAGAAACTCATAATAATACAATAATAGTGGGGGATTTTACAGCACTGGATGGATCATCTAAGCAGAAAATCAACAAGGAAACAAGGGCTTTGAGTGACACACTGGACCAATGGTCTTAAGAATGGACCAGATAGACTTAACATATTCAGAACATTCCATTCTAAAGTAGCAAAATATACATTCTTTTCAAGTGCACATGGAACATTCTCCAGAATAGATCACACACTGGATCACAAATCAGGCCACAACCAGTATAAAAAGACAGATTATGCTATACATATTTTCAGACCACAACCTTATGAAACTTGAAGTGAACCACAAGAAAAAATTTGGAAAGACCACAAATACATGGAGGTTAAAGAACGTCCTACTAAAGAATTAATGAGTTAACAGGAAATTAAAGAAGAAATTTAAAAAGACACCGAAGCAAATGAAAATGAAAACATGACAATCCAAAACCTTTGAGGCAGCAAAGGTGGCCATAAGAGGAAGTATACTGCAACACAAGCAAGAAAGGTCTCAAATACACAACATAACCTTACACCTAAAGAGCTAGAAAAGGAACAGCAAATAAAGACTTAAGCCAGCAAAAAGAAGGGAAATAATAAAGATTAAAGCAGAAATAAATGATACAGAAATAAAACAAAACAAAACAAACAAACAACAACAACAAACAAATAGAAGAGATCAAAAAAACTAAGAACTGGTTCTTCGAAAGAATTAATAACATTGATAAACCCCTAGCCAGGCTTATCAAAAAGAAAAGAGAAAGGAACCAAATAAATAATATCATGAATGAAAGAGGAGAAATCACAACCATTACCACAGAAATACAAACTATTATAAGAGAGTATTATTAAAAATTATGCCAACAAACTGGGCAATCAGAAGAAAGTGATAGATAAATTCCTAGAAACATACAAACTACCAAAACTGAAACAGGAAGGTATAGAAAATTTAAACAGACCCATAGCAGCAAAGAAATTGAATGAGTAATCAAAAATCTCCCAACAAAAGTGCAGGGCCAGATGACATCCCAGGGGTATTCTACTGGACATTTAAAGAAGAGTGAATACCTATCCTCTAACTGTTGCAAAAAATAGAAATGGAAGGAAAACTTCCAAATTCATTCTATAAAGCTAGCATTATCTTGATTCAAAAACCAGAGAAAGACCCCACTAAAAAGGAGAGTTATAGGCCAGTATCTCTGATGAACATGGATGTAAAAATTTTCAACAAGATACTAGCAAATCCAATTCAATAGTACATTCGAAGAAATATTCACCATGATCAAGTGGGATTTATTCCTGGGCTGCAGGGCTGATTCAATATTCACAAATCAATCAATGTGATATACTACATTAATAAAAGAAAGGATAAGCATCATATGATCCTGTCAATAGATGCAGAAAAAGTGTTTGATAAAATACAGAATCCATTCTTGATAAAAACTCTGAACAAAGTAGGGATACATGGAACATACCTCAATATCATTAAGGCCATATATGAAAGACTCACAGATAATATTGTCCTCAATGGGGGAAATCTGAGAGCTTTTCCTCTATTGTTGGGTACAAGACAGAGATATCCACTCTCACCATTACTATTCAACATAGAACTGGAAGTCTTAGCCTCAGCAGTCAAACAACAAAAAGAAATAAAAGGCATCCAACAGGCAAGGAAGAAGTCAAACTTTCACTATTTGCAGATGACATGATACTCTATGTAGAAAACCTGAAAGACTCCAGCAAAAAATTTCTAGAACTAATACATGAGTTCATCAAAGTCTCAGGATATAAAATCAATATACAGAAATCTGTTGCATCTCTATACACCAATAATGAGGCAGCAGAAAAAAAATCAAGGAGTTGTTCCCATTTACAATTGCACCAAAAACCATAAGATATCTAGGATTAAACCTAACCAAAGAGGTAAAATATCTGTATTCTGAAAACTAAAGAACACTTGTGAAAGAAATTGAAGAGGACACAAAGAAATGGAAAAGCATTCCATGATCATGGATTGGAAGAACAAACAATGTTAAAATGTCTATACTACCCAAAGCTATCAGCACATTTCATGCAATTCCTACCAAAATGCCACCAGAATTTTCAGAGTTAGAATAAACAATCCTAAAATTTGTATGGAACCACAACAGACACCGAATAACCAAAGCAATCCTGAAAAGGAAAAGCAAAGCAAGAGGCATCATAATTCTGGACTTCAAGCTATGTTACAAAGCTGTAGTCATCAAGACAGTATGGTAATGGCACAGAAACAGACACATAGATCAGTGGAATGGAGAACCCAGAAATGGACACATAACTATATGGTCAAGTCATCTTTGAGAAAGCAGGAAAGAATATCCAAATGGATATTCTTTAGCAAATGGTGTTGGAAAAACTGGACAGCAACACACAGAAGAATAAAACTGGATCACTTTCTTATACCTTACATATAAGTAAATTCAAAATATATGAAAGACTTAAATGTGACATAGGAAACCATCAAAATCCTAGAGGAGAAAATAGGGAACATCTTCTTTGACCTTGGCCATAGCAACTTCTTACAAGACACATATCTGGAGGCAAAGGAAACAACAGCAAAAATGAACTATTGGGACTTCCTCAAGATAAAAAGCTTCTGCACAGCCAAGGAAACAATCAACAAAACTAAAAGGCAGCCTATGGAATGGGAAAAGATATTTGCAAATGACCTATTGGATATAGGGTTAGTATCCAAAATCTATAAAGAAGTTATCAAATTCAACCCACAAAATTAAATAATCCAGTGAAGAAATAGGCAGAAGACATGAACAGACATTTTTAGAAAGAGAATATACATATGGCTAACAGACACAGGAAAAGCTGCTCAACATCACTCATCATCAGGGTAATGCAAGTCAAAACCACAATGAGATAGCACCTCAGGCCATTCAGAATGGCTATGATTAACAACACAAGAAGCAACACATGTTGGGGAGGATGCCGAGAAAGGAGAACCCTCTTATACTGTTGGTGGGAATGCAAACTGGTGCAGTCACTCTGGAAAACAGTATGGAGGTTTCTCGAAAAGCTGAAAATATAACTACTTAATGATCCAGCAATTGCAGTACTAGATATGTACCCAAAGAATAAAAAAATACAGATTCAAAAGGGGTACATGCACCATGATATTTATAGCAGCATTATCAACAATAGCTAAATGATGGAAAGAGCCCAAATGTCTCTCCACTGATGAATGGATGAAGAAGATGTGGCATATATATATGATGGAATATTATTCAGCCATAAAAATACATAAAATCTTGCCATTTTCAACAATGTGGATGGAGCTATAGTGTCTTATGCTAAACAAAATAAGTCAGTCAGAGAAAGACAAATACCATATGATTTCACTCATAGGTGGAATTTAAGAAACAAAACAGATGAACATATGGGAAGGGAGAAAAACAAGAGAGAGAGGGAAGCAAACCATAAGAGACTCTTAACAATAGAGAGCAAACTGAAGGTTGGTGGAGGGGGATGGGCTAAATGGGTGATGGGTATTAAGAAGGGCACCTGTTATGATGAGCACTGGGTATTACATGTAAGTGATGAATCATTAAATTCTACTCCTAAAACAAATATTACACTACATTAGCTAACTAGAATTTAAACAACATTTTGAAGAAATAAAATATGTAAAAAACAGTAATATAAATCTACTAAGAAAACCAGAAAAAAATCCAGGATATGGGACATTGTACAAATGACTTGGACACTTCAAAAAGTTCAATGTTGTGAGAGAAAAGGACTTTTCCAGATTAAAATGTGGGCAAAAACCTTGATTAGATCCTGGATCTATATTTAAATTATGTCCTAGATGAGGACACAGTTTAAAAAGACATTCTGGGACATTAGGGGAAATTTATCTCATACAAATAGATTATATTAGATGCTATTGAGTTATTGTTAATTGTCTCAAGTATGACAATGGCATAATGGCATTGTCCTTTCAGCTTTTAAATATATTTTAAATTCTTGATCTTCATCAGTACTATTAGCATAAATTCATCTCTTCTATGAACTTCTGAAAATACAAAATTATAATCAATTTAAAAAAACAGCAGAAGATTTAGAAGTTGTTCCTATTTATTTCAGAAACACATTATTCAATTTGTGTTTTGCATGCTTCAATTTACTTTTCTAAGTTTGATTTAGGCTCATATTATAATTAGTTTTACTTTCCTGAGCCCTCACCAAGTGCTAGGAGGAAGTTAATCTAGAAATGTGCTAGTGGAAAATAATGTGAAAAAAACACTAAAAATTATCCATCTTGAGTGAGGAAAAATGACAGACCAAGTATGTCCCTTCTTACCCCAAATCTCTCAAAATAGAAACAAATGTGTGTGTGTGTGTGTGTGTGTGTGTGTGTGTGTGTATTAAAAGAAAACTAAATCCGTACGGGTGAAAGTGATAAAATAAATTTCCATCAAGGAAGCTCTCAGGTCTAACTCAGAAAGTTCTGTCATGAGTCACATAAGATCCTGGTTCCTGGGGCACCTGGGTGGCTCAGTGGGTTAAGCATCCGACTTTGACTTGGGTCATGATCTCACTGTTGGTGAGTTTGAACCCCATGTCAGGCTCTGTGCTGACAGCTCAGAGCCTGTAGCCTGCTTCAGATTCTATGTCTCCCTCTTTCTCTGCCCCACCCCTGCTTACACTCTATCTTTCTCTCTCTCAAAAATAAATAAACATTAAAAAAAAAAGATCCTGGTTCTTAGCGTGTACTTATAATATTAAACACAAATTCACTTATTCTTTATTCCAAAGACTAATACAGAATTCATAATACACTACAAGAGGTAATCTTACCTGTTTTCTGACCCAGGGTCCTGAGAACAGAAGGAAGTTTCCTTTCAATAACTGAAGCAGTTCACAAATTTGTAATAATAAGACCATTTTTAAAATATGGGTCACTAGGGGGGCATTCTTACACTGTTGGTGAGAATGCAAATTGGTACAGTCACTTTGGAAAATAGTATGGAGTTTTCTCAAAAAGTCAAAAATAGAACTATCCAGCAATTGCTGGATACAAAAATACTGATTTGAAGGGATGCATGTACACCAATGTTTATAGCAGCATTGTCAACAATAGCCAAATTATGGAAAAGCTCAAATGTCCATTGACTGATGAATGTATAAGACAGATGTCGTGTGTGTGTGTATATATATGTATGTATATATGTGTGTGTGTATATATACATACATATACGTACACATGTACATACACACACACAATGGAATATTACTCAGTCATCAAAAAAATGAAATCTTGCCATTTGCAATGACGTGGATGGAGCTAGAGAGTATTATGCCAAGTAAAATAAGTCAGAGAAAGACAAATACCATATGATTTGATGCATATGTGGAATTTAAGAAACAAAACAGATGAACATGGGGGAAAAAAGGAGAGAGAGGCAAAACATAAAACATTCTTAACTATAGGGAAAAAACTGAAGGTTGCTGGAGGAGAAATGGGAGGAGGGATAGGTTAAATGGGTGACAGGGACTAAAAAGGACATTTATTGTGATGAGCACTGGATATTGTATATAAGTGATGAATCACTGAATTCTACTCCTGAAGCTAATATTATACTATATGTTAACCAACTGGATGTTAAATAAAAACTTGAAACAAAGAAACAAAGATGGGTTACTTTACAATTTTTCTTTTTTCTACCTAAGATTTCTAACTAAACTGGTGGAATCAAGGTCTCTTGAGATTGACTGTGTGTCAGTATATTTATAAACAGCCAAGTGGCCAGTGTTCTGTGTTGGCAGCCAAAAGCTAGTCACCTTAAATCAAGATTTACAAGCGCAAAATTTTTTATTCCCCTCCATTTTCCTTTTGACTTAAGGAATATTTGATCTGAGTAGCCAGCTGTCAATATATATAATGACACATGAACACGTGTGTAAATATTTGAAACAAGTATCATGACAGGCAGAGTCAGAATTATCTGTTTATCGAATGCATCCATGTTTTGCAAAACAGTTATATTAAAAACCATTCTTTTGCAACTTCTAGGAAAAAATACAAACAACTAAACTTACAATAAGAATGTATCAAGGCATTAACCCCTCAGTCAACTAAATTGGCCCAACAGTGTGCTGTTTAAAAAGAACATATACACGTGTATTAATGTATGACATATGATGGTTCAATTTTTTTATACTTGAAAACAAAAATATATCACCAGCTGGAATCCTTACCTTTTCAAGTATAGCATTGCCTTGGTGAGGACTGATGTTATGTTGGCTTATTTCTCTCTTGTACTTATATTCATAAACTTGGTCAGTGATATTAATCAGCAGAGTTGATGGACTGAAGGCCAGTTTTCCACAATCATAAACAGTTCCACTTTCAATATCAGTTGGTGCTGTAGCATATCGTATGATTAATCCCATTATTAGCCCTAAAATAAAGAATAAACAATTGCACTGGAGGAACTGAATCTAAAATGTTCACTACTGGGTGCTTTTAAATATATGATTTTAAACTTGTAGAAGTGGCAGAAGAAAAGGTTATACATTTCCTGGTTTAGAAATTGCTCACTATTCCATAGATACCGGTTCAATAGATTGACTGTACTAAGATATTTGTGGTGTGGACACTATTGTTCGAATATCCAGCACATATTTCCCCCCTTCTTTCTTTCCTAATGGAGCCACAAATTTTGGAGGGAAAAGCTACCCGCTTCTTCAATCTAACAAAGTGATTCAAGAAAATCTTTGCCCTGTAAAATATTGAGTAATCTAATAATCAGTCAGGAGATAAAATTTCCCAGAAAGTTTTTGGTTCACAAATTAGCACATGTATAAGACAGACTCATCAAACTAAAAGGAAGCACTTATATACCATGGTTGGGAGAGCGGTGTTCTTTTTTTCTCCCTTGGGACATGACCAAGACAATTTATTTCTCCATTTTTTTGCTGAAAGATATTTTGTGACCTTAAGGGGATCCAGTCCAAGGACATAGGCAATATACTGAGAATGGTAGGGCCATGGTACAGACAGAACTCAGTTCCTGATGACTTCACTGAACAAATGGATCAACCTATTCTGGAGCTACCCTACTGCTAGACATAATATATTCTTTAATTTTTCAAAAAGCTTTGAATCAAGTTTCTGTTTATCTGTAGCAAAAGCATTCTAAAGATACAACATTCCTTTCAGTGGAGGTTGAATTCAAGTAATAATCCTTGACTTTTAAGTTTACATACTCTGTTAGGATGCTCACGGTAATCTGGTAACTGTAAACTTTCCTAATATTATGGATATATTAACAAATAGCAAAGAAACTTCAGAGGCCTTTACATTCCTCAATTTAAAATTAGGACTGATACATGCGTTTTAGGGTAAATCCACAATTTACTCTTTAAACATCAAATGTGGGAGGTTTTACAACTCTTGTGAATCCAGTCATCTAATGGACTTTCATTTATTTATTAATAATTTGTTGGGTACGTATTTTGTACAAGACATTTCTAGATTTAAAATAAAAACAGTCCTGGTCCTATAGCTCAAGTTTGTAAAATGCAAACCCTTAAGCAAACAATCATAATACCATGTGACATGTGCTATGACAGTTAGTAAGCCCTCTGTGTTATATGAGTATAGAGAAAAAATGCTCTAAAGCCCTTTGAATGATGCAAAGCTTTAGATGAATCTTAAAAGGTCATGTAAGATTTTTTCAGATAAGCTGAATCAGGGAATAAGTTGGGATCCAGGTTGCACATGTGGGTGGCAGTACATAACAGCAGAGCTAGCTAAAACTTCCCCAGGAATTGGAAGGATATATTCAATGTGTTGAATCAGAAAAATATGCAGCCCAGAATTCTTTATCCAGCAAGGCTGTCATTCAAAATAGAAGGAGAAATAAATTGTTTCCTAGACAAACAAAAACTAAAGGAGTTCATGACCACTAAACCAGCCCTGCAAGCAATTTTAAGGGGGATGGATACTTTGAGTGGAGAAAAGATGAAACAAAACAAAAAAGACCAAAAACAACAAAGACTAGAAAGGACCAGAGAACATCACCAGAAACTCTAACTCTATAGGCAAGACAATGGTAATAAATTCATACCTTTCAGTACTCACTCAAAATGTCAATGGACTAAAAGCTCCAATCAAAAGACATAGGGTACCAAAATGGATAAGAAAACAAGACCCATCTATGTGCTGCTTACAAGAGACCCATTTTAGACATAAAGATATTTACAGATTGAAACTAAGGGGATGGAGAACCATCTATCATGCTAATTGTCATCAAAAGAAAGCTGGAGTAGCCATACTTATATCAGGCAAACTAGATTTTAAAATAAAGACTGTAACAAGAGATGAAGAAGGGCATTATATCATAATTAAGGAGTCTACTCACCAAGATCTAACAATTGTAAATATTTATGCCCCCAATGTGAAAGCGCCAAAATATATAAATTGATTAATCACAAACATAAAGAAACTCATTGATAATAATACCATAATAGTAGAGGACTTTAACACCCACTTACAACAATGGGCATATCATCTAAGCAGAAAATCAACAAGGAAACAATGGCTTTTAATGATACACTGGACCAGATGGACTTAAAAGATATATTCAGAACATTTCATCCTAAAGCATCAGAATACACATTTTTCTTGAGTGCACATGGAACATTCTCCAGACACAAACCTGCCCTCAACAAGTACAAAAAGATCAAGATCATACCTTGTGTATTTTGAGACCATAACACTATGAAACTCGAAATTAACCATAAGAAAAAAATTTGGAAAGACCATGAATACTTGGAGATTAGATGAACATCCTACTAAACAATGAATGGGTTAACCAAGAAATTAAAGAGGAAATTAAAAAATACATGGACGTCAATGAAAATGAAAACATGACAACCCAAAATCTTGGGGTGCAGCAAAGGTGGTCATAAGAGGGAATTATATAGCAATTCAGGCCTTCCTGAATTGCTTCCTGAATTCCTAAAGAAGGAAGAAAAGTCTCAAATATACAACCTAACCTTACACCTAAAAGAGCTGGAAAAAGAACAGCAAATAAAGCCCAATACCAGTAGAAGAAGGAAATAATAAAGATTAGAAAAGAAATCAATGATATTGAAAAAAAAAAAAACAGTTGAACAAATCAATGAAACCAGGAGCTGGTTCTTCAAAAGAATTAACAGTATTGATAAACCACTAGCCAGATTGATCAAAAACAGAAAGGAAAGGAGCCAAATAAGTAAAATCACAAATGAAAGAGGAGATCACAACCAACATTGGCAGAAACACAAACAATACGGGCTCCTGGGTGACTAAGGTGGTTAAGCCTCTGACTTCGGCTCAGGTCATGATCTCATGGTTTGTGGGTTAGAGTCCTGCAGCAGGCTCTGTGCTGACAGCTCAGAGGCTGGAGCCTGCTTCAGATTCTGTGTCTCCCACTCTCTCTGCCCCTCCTCTGCTCATTCTCTGCCTCTCTCTTTCAAAAATAAATAAACATAAGAAATAAAAACAATAATAAGAGAATATTATGAGCAATTATTGCCAATAAATTGGGCAATCTTGAAGAAATGGACAAATTCCTACAAATATATAAACTACCAAAACTGAAACAGGAAGAAATAGAAAATTTGAAAAGACTGTAATCACTAAAGAAATTGAATCAGTAATCAAAAATCTCCCAAGAAACAAGAGTCCAAGGCCAGATGGCTTTCCAGGGGAATTCTATCAAACATTTAAAAAAGAATTATAGCCTATTCTTTTGAAGTTGTTCCAAAAAATAGAAATGGACAGAAAACTTCCAAACTCAGTCTACAAGGCCAGAATTATCTTGATTCCAAGACCAGACAAAGACCCCACTAAAAGGGAGAACTACAGACCTATTTCCCTGATGAACATGGATTCAAAAATTATCAACTAGATACTAGCAAACCACAACCAACAATAAATTTAAAGAATTATTCACCATGACCAAGTGGGATTTATTCCTGGGATACAGGGCTGGTTCAATATCTGCAAATCAATCAAAGTGATACATCACATTAATAAAAGAAAGGATAAGAACCACATGATCCTCTCAATAGAACCAGAGAAAGCATGTGACAAAATATAGCATCCTTTTTTGATACAAGCCCTCAAGAAATTAGGGATAAAAGGACCATACCTTAAGATCATGAAAGCCATATAAAAACACCCACCACTAATATCATCCTCAATGGGAACAACTGAGACCTTTCCCCCTAAGGCCAGGAACATGACAAGGATGTCCACTCCCACCAATGTTATTCAACATAGTGTTGGAAGTCATAGCCTCAGTAATCAGACAACATAAAGAAATAAAAGGCCTCCAAATTGGCAAGGAGGAAGTCAAACTTTCACTCTTTGCAGATGACATGATACTACTCTATGTTGAAAACCCAAAAGACCCCACCAAAAAGCTGCTAGAACTAATACATGAGTTCAGCAAAGTTGCAGGATATAAAATCAATGTACAGGAATCAGTAGCATTTCTATACACCAATAATGAAGCAATGGAAAGGGAAATCAAGGAATTGATCCCATTTACAATTGCACCAAAAACCATAAAATATCTAGGGACAAACATAACCAGAGCTTGAAAAATCTATAGACTGAAAACTACAGAATATTTATGAAAGAAATTGAAGAAGACACACAAAAAAATCGAAAAACATTCCATGATCATGGATTGGAAGAACAAACATTGTTAAAATGTCTATACTGCCCAAAGAAATCTACATATTCAGTGAAATCTCTATCAAAATAACACCAGCACTCTTCACAGAGCTAGAACAAACAATCCTAAAATTTGTTTGGAACCACAAAAGACCCTGAATAGCCAAAGCAATCTTGAAAAAGAAAACCAAAGTGGGAGGCATCACAATCCCAGATTTAGCCTCTACTACAAAGCTGTAATCATCAAGACAGTATGGTACTGGCACAGAAACAGACACATAGGTCAATGGAACAGAACAGAGAAAGAACCCAGAAATGGACTCAGAAACGTACGGTCAATTAATCTGTGACAAAGCAGGAAAGAATATCCAATGGAAAAAAGACCGTCTCTTCAGTAAATGGTGTTGGGAAAACTGGACAGCGACATGCAGAAGAATGAACCGGACCACTTTCTTACACCATACAAAATAAACTCAAAATGGATGAAAGACCTAAACATAAGACAAGAAGACATCAAAATCCTAGAGAAGAAAATAGGCAACAACCTCTTTGACCTCAGCCACAGCAATCTCTTACTTGACATGTCTCCAGAGGCAAGGGAAACAAAAGCAAAAATGAACTATCAAGACCTCATCAAGATAAAAACTTCTGTATAGCGAAGGAAACAATCAGCAAAGCTAAAAGGCAAGTGATGGAATGGGAGAAGATATTTGCAAATGACATAACAGATAAAGGGTTAGTATCCAAAATCTATAAAGAACTTATCAAATAATCCAGAGAAGAAATGGGCAAATGACTTGAATAGACACTTTTCCAAAGACATCCAGATGGTTAACAGATACATGAATAGATGCTCAACATCACTCATCACCAGGGAAATACAAATCAATACCACAATGAGATACCACCTCACATCTTTCAGAATGGCTAAAATTAACAACTCAGGAAACAACAGATATTGGCAAGGATGTGGAGGAAGGAGAGCCCTTTTGCACTGCTGGTGGAAATGTAAACAGGTACAGCCACTCTGGAAAATGGTATGGAGTTTCCTCAAAAAATTAAAAATAGAGCTACCTTATGACCCAGCAATCGCACTACTAGGTATTTATCCAAAGAATAGAGGAGTGCTGATTAGAAAGGACACATGTACCCCAATATTTATAGCAGCACTATCAACAATAGTCAAAGTATGGAAAGAGCCCAAATGTCAATCGACTGATGAATGGGTAAAAAAGATGTGGTATATATATATACAATGGAATATTATTCAGTGACCAAAAAGAATAAAATCTTGCCATTTGCAACAACACTGATGAAACTAGAGTGTATTATGCTAAGCAAAATTAGGGAAAGAGAGAGAACAAGAGAACACTAGGACTGCAGACCATAGGCAGAGACCAAGCCATATGACTTCACTCATATGTGGAATTTAAGACACAAAACAGATGAACATAAGGGAAGAGAAGCAAAAATAATATAAAAACAGAGAGGGAGATAAACTATAAGAGACTCTTAAACACAGAGAAAAAACTGAGGCTTGCTGGAGGAGTGTTCAGTGGGGGGATGGGCTAAATGAGCAAGGGGCCTTAAGGAGGACACTTGTTGGAATGAGCCCTGGGTGTTATATGTAAGTGATGAATCACTAAATTCTATTCTTGAATCATTATTACACTATATGTTAACTAACCTAGATTTAACTTTTTAAAATGAATGAATGAATGAATGAATGAATAAGTGAATAAATGAATAAAAGTTCCTCAGGATTTATGTTTACCAATGTGTAGCATAGTTGTTGGGAAAGTTGGTGCTCAGCCAGAGATTGTGTTTCTTGGCTATCTTGTCTCTGGTTGGGTCCTCACCAACAGAATACAAGCAAAAATATGTGCCACTTCTGGAACACAGCTTTGAATGGGTAGGTGAGTTTTCCTCTTCTCTTTCCCATATATCTGATAGATGGAAACAAAGGCCCTATAGGTAGACAAAGCCACCAGACTGAAGAAGCCTGGGTCCCCAAGATACCAGGAGGGAGAAAGTCATCTGCCAACCAGGAACACCTACATTGGACTGCTATGTGAATGAAAAGTTAACTTCTGTTGTGTAGTCACTAAAATTGTAGTATTTTTGTGTTAACTGCCAACAGGATAACCTACTGAAGATTATGTATAAATACATGACTTAAGAAATCTGGTGGATTTAGAGAGTTAGTAGTGGTGTAAGAGGGGATGAGAGATGAGAGATGAGAGATGAGAGAGAGAGAGAGAGAGAGAGAGAGAAGGAGAGAAGGAGAGAAGGAGAGAAGGAGAGAACTCTAGGACAGCAGACCATAGGCAGAGGCCAAGTCATAAAGAAGTTCCTGGGTATGCTAAAAAAGTTTTTATTTTTAACCTAATTGTAATGTAAAACTATTGAAAGATTTTAGGCAGGAGTGTAAAACAATAACATTTCTATGTAAGAGCTATCACTTTGACAACAGTGTGGAGAATTAAACAGAATGATGGGGGAGAATAAAAACATATTTCTTTCAAGAATATCTTTACCTCATTCCAGCTTCAGTGTTTCGCCCACTCCTCCAATAACAGTGAGAAACATTGTATCCTAACCTTTGTTAGCAAGAGAAAGTAAGTGATGGATATGTAACCACTATGAATGCTTGATCCACCATAGAACAGTTGGCAGCCTTTCATGTTCCATGCCAATTGATTACAATATAAAACTAGTCAGGAAAGAGAAGGGAAGACACATTATGCACACTGCCAGTAGTTTAGGGTACCTGTGAAGAACATCATTTTTCCAACACTCTTTGACTAGGAAGGATTCATTTTCTAAGTTATTCAGCAGGTACCATGAGTGACACTATGACCTCTGCTTGCTATTCAAGTGGGATATAAATAAGGAAAGCACAAGACACTAACTTCATGGGGCCTGAATAGAGAGAACCTGTATTAATACCATTTAAAGTTCCCAGAAGGTGAGCCAATTATTTTTGCAATATGCTTTCAGTGCAATAACAAGAAGTAAACATGAAGTGTCCACTGTTTTTCCTCAAGCAGGGAACTCAATTATTTGTTATAGTGAATGCCTAGTACTTGGGTCCCTGTGGTTAAATTCATACAACGTCCCCAAAACCTAAACGGCCCTGCCTGAACCTTTGCACCAGCTCTAGTCCCAGCTTTCAACAAGAGCACGTTGGAGTAAATAGAGTAAGCTGCTTGCCACCAGAGGTGATCAGATGTAATGGCCATGACAGTGCATCTCTCAGACAGATCTCCTACTACGAGGACTGCAGTTGACCAATGGTCTCAGCTACTGTGCTCTGGAATCCGTGACCAAATTCACTGAGGCCAGACAATGACTGAGTTCAGTAGGGGTACTAAGGCAGGGAGGCGGGCCTCCTCTGAAGGGTCACTATGGCTTAAGGATGCCCCATGAGCCTCACTAAACCTTTCTTAGAATTGTGCCATAGCCTGGGGCACCTGGGTGGCTTAGTCGGGTAAGCATCCAACTTTGGCTCAGGTCATGATCTCGCAGCGCATGGGTTCTAGTCCTGGGTCAGGCTCTGTGCTGACAGCTCAGAGCATGGAGTCTGCTTCAGATTCTGTGTCTCCCTCTCTGTCTTCCCCTCCCCCACTTGTGCTCTGTCTCTCTCTGTCTCTCAAAAATAAACATTTTTTAAAAATTAAAAAAATAAAGAGAGAATTGTGCCATAGCCTAAGCATTTTACTACATAGCCTTCCTTCCTTCCCCACCTCCACAGAGTATGCAGCTGCACCAGGGTCTGGCAGTTGTCCCAGAATTCAAAACTCCCTCCCCAATTTCCATCAAAAAAGTTTTTCCAATAGATCTTTCACACAACTAATCTCTTCCCAGATTCTCCTTCTTGGAGGACCCAAATTAATACACTTGACAAAAGGCTCTAGCCCTGCTTCTCTTCAACCCCAAGTCTTGAGAGGAAGCAACATCTTGACACAGTGTAAAGGCCAGTGGGGATACTGCAGCTGAAAGTGTGCTCAGTTAACAAACACATACACCCATTTGTACACCCCCACTGCAGTAGCAGCAACTGGAAAATCCTTAATATCCGAGGCCAGACACCTGCCTGTAGAGCCTGATAATGCATCTGACAGCCAAACGTCCACTCATTGCTTTAGCTGTATGTTGAAATAAATATGGAGTGTTGAATTAATGCACTTCCAGCACAGTATTGTTTGAAAGCAGGTGAGAGATAAAGTATGATATCTGGTAGGAATAAAATGCTAATGAAAGGGGTTGTTTGTATACCCCCACAAAGACAAAGGATAAAGAAAGCAACAACCACCTGTGCACAGAGGGAAACAAGAGACTGTCTGCTACAGTTCCATGGACACAAACCACCGTTCTCGTTGGTAACCCATGAACTACGACCTTACCCTCCCAGGAGAAAAAGAGGCAGCTTGTCCCAGCAAAGCAATACCATGCAGCACATGTGTGCACAGGCCTGGTTCCAGATTATATCCTCACAAGCATGACACTTCCCTGAGCTTTGCGCCCTAGCCAGCTGATGGTATCACCTTCTCCAAGTAAAAACTCCAGTCCAGATGCATCCCCTGCCCCTACAAGTTTAGGCATTTGGGCAACTAAGGCAAACGTTGTATATATGTGCTCTTCAGGGAACCCTGACTTCTCTCGAACAGCATACAAGCCCTAGGTTGAAGCTTGGACAACATATTTTATCTCTAAGGCACTCACAGTCCTACACATTCTATCTCAAGTCCCACCTATGGGGGACCATGCTCTGATGCAGCCTGTGCTCAATGAGTTCCCTCATCTTTGAGTTCTTATAGCATTCATAGTTTAAACCACACCCTTTGTGGGCCAATTTAATAAAGGCTTACATTGTTCAGCATTGCTTTGTAGACCTTGGCTTTGTCTCCCCCACTAGACAATGAGACTGTTTACGACAGAGACTCTGTGCTATTTTTCATCTCTTTTTCCTTTAAAAAGCTACACTTTAGGCAGAATTGTAACCCAACTTTCCCTAAGTCCACAAACTCCCTTGGAGTCAAGAAGAAAATGATCCTCCAAGTTTATGTAATTGGTCAGTGACCAACATCTTAAAATGTAAAGAACATCACACCAAATGCTGTGATGTTCCTGTCCTGGCTGAGCTTGCAATATACCTCCCATAGCAGATGCCTGAAAGGCAAGTGACACAATGATGTTTGCAAGAGAAGGAAGGAAGGAAGAAGGAAGGAGGAAAGAGGCTCATGGGCACTCAAAATGAGAAACATTTAGAAATATGAGCCTTGTCTTTCTGGACTGGCTTTCACTTCATTCTCCACATTGAAAATACAAGAAAACCCCACTCCTTCCTCCCTCATTCTGCTTTCATGCCACAGACACACAAGGCATTGCTCTGAGACTTGAATTATAAAATGAATAAGATATGGCCCTGACCCTAAAATATTAAAATATTTTAATCTTACAGGGCCTTTTCCTCTTGTCCAATATTGTGATCCTGATTTCCAGTGAGAATAAAGTACAAATGTTTTCCAAGGCTCTTCTCATATTAAGCCTGTATTTCATAGACAATCTGCCTGCATCTTGTTGATGATCATTCTACATGATGCTGAAGCATTTCCCAAAGGGGCTTTTTTAAGAGGAACATGGATGGGAATTTACTTGCATATATAATGATTATATTTATGTACAATGGAACAGATTACAGAATGGTTTTGAAAATAGTACTAAAATCTCTCTGTGATCAGACCTATGGTTGTGTTTATACACTATCACACACACACTGCCACACTGCATGGCAGCACACCATAGGAGGCTCCCTTCAGAGTCTTTTTCTGGAGGAGTGGTGCTCCTCTGACATCACACAATGCAACAAGCCCATCTATACACGTGTCTAATCAGACTAGTCCATAGGTGTATATTTAAATGCTA
This sequence comes from Panthera uncia, assembly GCF_023721935.1. Classification (NCBI taxonomy): domain Eukaryota; kingdom Metazoa; phylum Chordata; class Mammalia; order Carnivora; family Felidae; genus Panthera; species Panthera uncia. Next base: position 117,261,945 of record NC_064810.1, on the reverse strand, counting down.
CATGATACTGGAGAGAATTTAGGAGCCTAAAGCAAAGGTACATAGTTACTATATGAAGATTGTAGAAGAAATGAGTTTTGTAAGTTCTTTCATTCTGTATGCATTGAATGGCTACCAAGAATAATCTAGATAAATGAGGCATTGCCCCTTACTAAAACAAGAAGATAAATCATTAAACTATATAATACTATATATCAACTTGATTAGTGTATCAGATACTATTGATTGCCAACCCAGCATCCATCCTGCCTCTTTCCCAAAAAAGCCCTGATTTGTACAGCTAGCCACCCCTCCTCCCACAGCTATATACTCAGGATAAGTTGACCTTTCCCTCAGCTCCAAGGGAGTTCCCTTTCCCCTTGCTGATAATCGGTACTACAATGGCCATGTGACTCTATTCTGGTCAATAAAAAGTGGAGGGAAGCTAGCTAGGGAACTTCTTTTTTTTTTTTTTTTTTAAAGTTTTTTTTTTTTAATGTTTATTTATTTTTGAGACAGAGAGAGACAGAGCATGAACGGGGGAGGGTCACAGAGAGAAGGAGACACAGAATCTGAAACAGGCTCCAGGCTCTGAGCTGTCAGCACAGAGCCTGACGTGGGGCTCGAACCCATGAACCGTGAGATCATGACCTGAGCCGAAGCCGGACGCTTAACCGACTGAGGAGCTAGGGAACTTCTTAGAAAAGCTTTGATATCCTAAGAGAGAAACAGAAGAACAATGAGCTCTCTTATTCCTCAGAATATTATTGGGCCTGGTTAAGATACCAGGAATTCCATACCCACGTTACTCCTCACCTGATGTTAAAGTCAGACTGGGAATAGCAGAGCAGAGCAAAGGAAAGAACCTGGGTCCTTGATAACAATAATGAGCTGCTGAATCAACCGGCCTTGCAGACTGTTCTCTGGAGTTCTAGTCATGGGAGCAATAAATGTCCTTGTTGCTTAAGTCTGTTTCAGTCAAGGTTTCTGTTATTAGCAACTGCATGCATCTTAATATATATAAACTTTTCTTTTAAACAAGTTCTAGCAAAGTTCTAAGGAATCCTAAAGAAGAGACCAACTAACTCCTTTCCCCAAAGTATTAGGGAAAGCTTTACATAGGAGATTCTTTTTTTAAATTATTTTTTAATGTTTATTATTTATTTTTGAGAGAGATAGAGAGGCAGAGTGCAACCAGGGGAGGGTCCGAAAGAGAGGGAGACACTGAATCCGAAGCAGGCTCCAGGCTCTGAGCTGTCAGCACAGAGCCCGATGTGGGGCTCGAACTCACGAACCACAAGATCATGACCTGAGCCGAAGTCAGACGCTTAACCGACTAAGCCACCCAGGTGCCCCTAGGAGATTCTTAAGGATTTATAGGAAATCTCCAGGTAGAGTAGAGGACAAGGACTTTCTAGAAAGAGGAATTCATAAATCAGTGACCACAGTGCTAACCAGGTATATCAAGCAGTTTGGGAAGGCTGACTAGGGCAACTGAAATCAGGGGCTGTAGCACACCTGAGAAATAACAGAGGGTGTTCAAGAAGAGAGATGATTGGCAAAAAAAGTCTTGAGAAAGAACCATGAGAGATTCTTGTTGGAAGAGAGATTTGCTGTGGTTTCCAGAAGAGGTAACAGCTTTGGAGACAATCATCTTAAGGGAGAAAAGAAAATTAAGGTATGGTAGGGACATGGAGAGGAAGTTAACATCAGAATTTGTCTTATATTTCTGTGAGGAAGAATTTAGCAAAGAAATTTGAGTACAGGAATGTCAAGATGACAGTAATAAAATTAATCCCAAGGAAGAGTATTGTTTACCATTATTAGTACTTTTTATTATAGTGTGAGACTCTTTAAGGCAGGGAATCTGGGATACTATTTCAGTCACCCAGATTCAAAAAATATGAACTAGGGATTCAAAATGTGGAAATAAGAAAAGGGTCTGACAAATATTCTAAGGAAGCCAAATCAGTGGACACCATTTAACTGTGTGCAAGATAGTATTCACATATATTAAAGTGTCATCTCCACAACTTTTACATTTTTACTTTATAGTTATGTATCTCACCCCTACTCAGTCTTATCAAAATTGTTATCAGAACACTGATTTAGAGAAATGATATGGGTTTGCATATCAAATACTGCATGCATTTCCTTTTAGCAGTTTAGTTTTACACTGAGATTAATCATAGATAGAACCAAAAGTAAAAATATGCAATGCCTTCTGATTATTTAGGGATTTCATTCCTTCTCTGCCCTCCCACCAATCTTCTAAATTCAAAGGACTTAAGGAAAGTGTGGGTGTTGCTAAAAGGGACACAATTTATTGCTTTGGGATGGTTCACTATCAACTTGCTTTGGTGAAGAAAAAAAATCCTATAAGGGTTTCAGAACAGGTCTGAGGCAAGAGTAAAAAAAGTAAGAGTACCCAATAAGAGTACCCCATGATATTTCAAGGTGGGAGGGGTCCATGAACTGTCCTACCTTAGGAAGCCTCATTCAAAGTTCTGTCTTCTCACAGGTTAGAGTCACATGGGAAATGACAAAAAGACACAACCACCAGATCTTCTACCACAGCAAAGTGTCCAATGTTTTTCTCCATCTTTGGTTTATACCAATAATGCACACAGGCACACACACATGCACACAACATACACAGAGATACACACTACATATTTCACAGCACTCTGGGGTTCTCAACATAGGATTATAGACAACTTTTCTCTAGAAACTATCTCAGCCACCAGCTTATATATAGCTCAAACCTTTTGCTGCAAGCATCTTAGGAGATTTACAGAAGAAATATAGATATGTAACTAGCCACATACTAAAACAAAATTATTTATAATGTTTACACAAAACAGTCTATTTTTTTGTTTTGTTTTTGTTTTCTGTAAAACCAGAAGGGGAAACATAAACAGATATAAATAGTGAAAAAGCAGAGGGGGGTGGGGAACTCTCTAATAAGTGAAGATTTTCTCCCAGCCCTCCTTTTCATCACAGGATAGTAATGTAGTGAGGAAGAGAAAAGAGAAGAAAGTAAAGGATACAAAACTAGGAACCACATACTGAACTTTATTTTCCTAGTTCTGAAACTTTAGAAGTATCAGAAGTCTCTGGAAGCTTTGTTAAACACAGACTGCTGGACTCTGCCCCAAGTTTCCTACTCAGTAGTGGGTCTGGGTTGAGGCCCACATTCTTGCATTTCTAAAAAGTTCTCAGGTGATGCTGATGCTGTGAGAAGCACTGTAGTACAAGACAACAAATAATTCCCACCATTATGAGTGCCATCACAGTCCTAGAACTCTGTCAAAGTCCAAACCACCTCATGCTCATGCACACAGGTTTCATAGAGCATAGAGAGCCCAGAGGCATAATTAAAGATTCTACCTTCAGTCTCTTCCAAAAATTCAAGTCAATTAAACTAACATATGATGAAAGCCATTTTGTATGATTCATATGAATAAGGCACTTACAGAAACTTTCCCCACCCATTCTGACAACCACAGATATTTAAAACAAGCATAAGTGTGGACTTGTAACACTGCTTTCCCTGATGCTGGGGCAGGTGTTTCCAAGTCAGCCTCATCACTCTCTGTGGGACAGTTTAACCCAGCTTCTTGGCATGGATGTACTTTCACAATATTGCTCCTATTGAATTTCCCATGCTGGGCTTTATGCTATGACAGGATAACATTTCTGAGGCCTTAAGGTAAAAGAAAAACTTAACTACTTGCCTCATTTCCCCACTCCTGACTACTTATCAACAGCAGAAGCTTTCAAGGTGGTGTTTTTGCCAATTATTCTGTGCAGCCTTAGCCAAAGTTGTAAATTTTTGGAATTTCTTTTCCCTTATATGCAAACTGAATGAAGATCATTGTATTTTGCATGGATGTCCTGAGGATTAGCAATAATATTTATACTTAAGATACCTCAGTCTCTATCTTTCTTCTGTAAACTTTCTAAGATACCATCACCTGGCACAGAGTAGACATTTATTAAATAATAGAAACTCTGGGGCGGGGGGAGGGCAAGACGATGGAACAGCATGGAAGTTTTTTGTGTGTCTCGTATCCATGATATACAGCCAGACCAACACTAAACCATCCTACACGCCTAGAAAACTGATTGGAGGATTAACACAACAATCTGCACAACCTGAACCACAGAATTCAGGAGGTATGCAGCACAGAGAGGTGAACTTGGGGAGCGAGAAGCCACGGTGGGGAGGGAGCCACTTTTGGGGGCGGAGAGAGAATGGAGATGGGGGTGGGGAGAGAATATGTGAAAAGCACCCCTCCCCCAAAGCAGCTGGAGAGAGAGTGGAAAATTGGAAACAGCCGCAGGGACTAAACTAAAAAGGGAGAAAGGAGAGGGTTTAAATTCCATTAAGACTGTAAACAAGGGGAGCACAAAGTCACCCAACTCTGCAGCTCGATACCTGGCAGTGCTCTGGTGGGAAGGGAGAATCCCCAGGAACAGAGTGGGGTCCGGGAGGTTCTGGGGCCACATGGGGAAAAGCAATTCCACTGCAGGAAGTACATTTGATAGAGGCTGTGAGGCAACCTGGGCCCAGCAGACCCCAGAAAATGGCCACATTCATGGTGCTGGAACAAGGTCGTTAAGGGTGAAGGCTGGTGCCAGATGTGTGTTGTGATTTTCCATAATCCTGAAACACTGCTGCTACACTATCTCGCGAACTTTTTCTGGGGCGGGCTGGCACCTGGCCGCAGACCCGGGGCACCGACAGCAGCAGGGTCCAGCAGGCGTTCCTGGGTGCAGCAAGCATTCAGCCATTGCTCATTTGGCTGTTGCTCGGTGAGACCCTCCCACAGAGGGGTCGATGGGGTCAAAGCTGCAGTCTTTCAGAAGTAAGGGGCTGGGGAAAATAGCCGCATCTGAGACAAAACTGGGGAGAGAGGTACTGCCTGGGGCCTGGTCACGGACAGTGAAAAAGCGGGGAGTGGACCACAGCTGAAGACAGAGGATGGGTGCACGATTGTTGACGGGGGAAACAGAGTTCCAATACTAGAGACTGGGCAGCTGGGTGACGTCATTTTCACCACTCCCGCGCATGTGCATACGCACCTACGTGCACCACAACAATCCACCTCAGCAGGCTAGCAGCGCCATGTAGTGGAGAATGGAGCCATTATACTAAGCCCCGCCCAACTGGGCCAACCTGGCACTTCAAGAAAACAAGTCTCACTGCCTACTTAGTTTATGGACTATAAAGCACTTTATAGTCTAACTTTTAGAGGAAAACGAAGTAATTTCAGTCCTATTTCAATCTGTTAGCAGGTCTATCCACTTTTTTTCTCTTTTTCACTTCTTTTTCTTGAATACGGAAGCAGAAAAAATTCATTTTTATTTTCAATTTTTATTAAAAATATTTTTCTTTAATGTTTTACCATATTTTAAACTTTTTTGTAAATTTTGCAAATTCTATTTTACTTCCATCATTTTATTTTAGTCTCCTTCAGTGTATTCACTTTTTCAAATTTTCAAATGATTTTCTTTTTTTCTTTTTCTTTTTTTCATTTCTTTTCTTTTTCTTGAACACAGAGAGAAAAAATTCATTTTTATTTTTAATTTTTATTAAAAATATTTTTCTTTGCACTTTTTCTACTATATTCTTTACTTTTGTGTAAATTTTTTCAAATTCTATTTTACTTCCATCATTTCATTTTTGTCTATGTCAGTGTATTCATTTTTTCAGTCTCAAACGATTTCCTTTTATTTTCTTTCTTTTTCTTTTTCCCCCTTTTTTCTCTAATCTATCAAACCACTTTCAACACCCAGACCAAAACACACCTAGGATCTAGCATCATTTACTCGATATTTTTCTGTGTGTGTTTTTAATTTTTTAATTTTAATATTTTTTAAAATTTAATTTTTTTTAATTTTAATTTTTCTAACTCATTAATTCATTTTCTCCCTTAAAAATGACAAAACGAAGGAATTCACCCCAAAAGAAAGAGCACAAAGAAACAACAGCCAGGGATTTAACCAACACAGATACAAGCAAAATGTCTGAACCAGAGTTTAGAATCACGATAATAAGAATACTAGCTGGTGTCAAAAATAGATTAGAGTCCCTTTCTGCAGAGATAAAAGAAAAAAAAACTAGTCAGGATGAAATAAAAAATGCTATAACTGAGCTGCAATTACAGGTGGATGCTGCAGTGGGAAGGATGGATGAGGCAGAACAGAGAATCAGCAATATAGAGGACAAACTTATGGAGAATAGTGAAGCAGAAAAAAAGAGGGAGATTAAGGCAAAAGAGCATGATTTAAGAACTAGAGAAATCAGTGACTCATTAAAAAGGAACAACATCAGAATCACAGGGGTCCCAGAAGAAGAAGAGAGAGAAATAGGGGTAGAAGGGTTATGTGAACAAATCATAGCGGAAAACTTTCCTAACCTGGGGAAAGACACAGACATCAAAATCCAAGAACCACAGAGGACCCCCATTAGAGTCAACAAAAACTGACCATCAACAAGGCATATCATAGTCAAATTCACAAAATACTCAGGCAAGGAGAGAATCATGAAAGCAGTAAGGGAAAAAAAGTCCCTAACCTACAAGGGAAGACAGATCAGGTTTGCAGCAGACCTATCCACAGAAACTTGGCAGGCCAGAAAGGAGTGGCAGGATATATTCAGTGTGTTGAATCAGAAAAATAAGCAGCCAATAATTCTTTCTCCAGCAAGGCTGCCATTCAAAATAGAAGGAGAGAGAAAAAGTTTCCCAAACAGAAATTAAAGGAGTTTGTGACCACTAAACCAGCCCTGCAAGAAATTTTAAAGGGGGGGGGGGCTCTCTGAGGGGAGAAGAGATGAAAATATAAATAAACAAACAAACACCAAAAGCAACAAAGATTAGAAAGGACCAGAGAACACCACCAGAAACTCCAACTCTACAAGAATCATTAAGGCAAAAAATTCATATCTTTCAGTACTCACTGTAAACATCAATGGGCTCAATGCTTCAGTCAAAAGATATAGGGTAACAGAATGGATAAGAAAACAAGATCCATCTATATGTTGTTTACAAGAGACCCACTTGAGACCTAAAGACACCTTCAGATTGAAAATAAGGGGATGGAGAACCATCTATCATGCTAATGGTCAACAAAAGAAAGCCAGAGTAGCCATACTTATAGCAGACAATCTAGACTTTAAAATAAAGACTGTTTCAAGAGATGTAGAAGGGCATTATATCATAATCAAGGGGTCTATCCACCAAGAAGACCTAACAATTGGAAAAATTTATGCGACAAATCTGACAGCACCCAAATATATAAATCAATTAATCACAAGCATTAAGAAACTCATCGATAGTAATACCATAATAGTAGGAGACTTCAACACCCCACTCACAGCAATTTGTTGATCATCCAATCAACAAATCACCAAGGAAACAATGGCTGTGAATGACACACTGGACCAGAGGGACTTAACAGATATATTCAGAACATTTCATCCTAAAGCAGCAGAATATACATTCTTCTCCAGTGAACATGGAACATTCTCCAGAATAGACGACATACTGGGACACAAAGCAGCCCTCGGCAAGTACAAAAAGATCGAGATCATACCATGCATATTTTCAGACCACAATATTATGAAACTCAAAATCAACCACAAGAAAAAATTTGGAAAGGTAACAAATACTTGGAGACTAAAGAACATCCTACTAAAGAATGAATGGGCTAACCAAGAAGTTAAAGAGGCAATTAAAAAGTATATGGAAGCCAATGAAAATGATAACACCACAACCCAAAACCTCTGGGATGAAGGAAAGGCGGTCATAAGAGGAAGTATATAGCAATCCAGGCATTCCTAAAGAAGGAAGAAAGATCTCAGATACACAACCTAACCTTATACCTTAAGGAGCTGGAAAAAGAACAGTAAATAAAAGCCAAAAACAGAAGAGACAGAAAATAATAAAGATTAGGGCAGAAATTAATGCTATCAAAACAAAAACAAAAACAAAAACAAAAACAAAAACAAAAACAAAACACAGAGCAGGTTAATGAAACCAGAAGCTGGTTCTTAGAAAGAATTAACAAAATTGATAAACTACTAGGCAGTTTGATCAAAAAGAAAAAAGAAAGGACCCAAATAAATAAAATCAAGAGTGAAAGAGGAGAGATCACAACCAACACAACAGAAATGAAAACAATAATAAGAGAATGTTATGAGCAATTATATGCCAATAAAATGGGTAGTCTAGAAGAAATGAACAAATTCCTAGAAACATATACACTACCAAAACTGAAATAGGAAGAAATAGAAAATTTGAACAGACCCATAACCAGTAAGGAAATCAAATTAGTAATCAAAAATCTCCCAAAAAACAACAGTCCAGGGCCATATGGCTTTCCAGGGGAATTCTACCAAACATTTAAGGAAGAGTTAACACCTATTCTCTTGAAGCTGTTCCAAAAAATAGAAATGGAAGGAAAACTTTCAAACTCTGTCTATGAAGCCAGCATTACCTTGATTCCAAAACCAGACAGAGACCCCGCTAGAAACAAGAACTATAGACCAATTTCCTTGATGAACATGGATGCAAAAATACTCAACAAGATATTAGCCAACTGGCTCTAACAATACATTATAAAAATTATTCACCACAACCAAGTGGGATTTATACCTGGGATGCAAGGCTGGTTCAATATCCACAAAACAATTAATGTGATCCATCACATCAATAAAAGAAAGGACAAGAACCATATGATCCTTTCAAGAGATGCAGAGGAAGCATTAGACAAAATACAGTATCCTTTCTTGATAAAAACCCTCAAGAAAGTAGGGATAGAGGGAGCATACTTCGAGATCATAAAAGCCATATATGAATGACCCAACGCTAATATCATCCTCAATGGGGAAAAACTGACAGCTTTCCCCTTAAGGTCGGGAACAAGACAGGGATGTCCACTCTCGCCACTGTTATTCAACATAATATTGGAAGTCTTAGCCTCTGCAATCAGGCAACACAAAGAAATAAAAGGCATCCACATCAGCCAGGAGGAGGTCAAACTTTCACTCTTTGCAGATGACATAATATTCTATATGGAAAACCCAAAAGATTCCACCAAAAAACTGCTAGAATTGATTCATGAATTCAGCAAAGTTTCAGGATATAAAATCAATGCACAGAAATAGGTTGCATTCCTATACACCAACAATGAACCCACAGAAAGAGAATTCAAGGAATCGATCCCGTTTACAGTTGCACCAAAACCCATAAAATACCTAGGAATAAATCTAACCAAAGAGGTGAAAAATATATATGCTGAAAACTATAGAAAGCTTATGAAAGAAATTGAAGAAGACACACACACAAAAAATGGATAAAGATTCCATACTCCTGGATAGGAAGAACACATATTGTTAAAATGTCGATACTACCCAAAGCAATCTACATATTCAATGCAATCCCTATCAAAATAACACCAGTATTCTTCACAGAGATAGAACAAATAATCCGAAAATTTGTATGGAACCAGAAAAGACCCCGAATAGCCAAAGCAATCTGGAAAAAGAAAACCAAAATGGGAGGCATCACAATTCTGGACTTCAAGCTGTACTACAAAGTTGTAATCATCAAGACAGTATGGTACTGGCACAAGAACAGACACTTAGCTCAATGGAACAGAATAGAGAACCCAGAAATGGACCCACAAACCTATGGCCAACTAATCTTTGACAAAGCAGGAAAGAATATCCAATGGAATAAACACAGTCTCTTCAGCAGGTGGTGCTGGGAAAACTGGACAGCAACATACAGAAGAATGAACCTGGACTACTTTCTTACACCAGACACAAAAATAAAATCAAAATGGATGACAGACCTAAATGTAAGACAGGAAGCCATCAAAATCCTCTAGGAGAAAGCAGGCAAAAACCTCTTTGATCTTGGCCACAGCAACTTCTTACTCAACACATCTCCGGAGGCAAGGGAAACAAAAGCAAAAATGAACTACTGGGACCTCATCAAAATAAAAAGCTTCTGCACATCAAAGGAAATAATCAGCAAAACCAAAAGGCAACCAATGGAATGGGAGAAGATATTTGCAAATGATGTATCAGATAAAGAGTTAGTATAAAAAATCTATAAAGAACTTATCAAACTTTACACCCAGAAAGCAATCCAGTGAAGAAACAGGCAATAGACATGAATAGACACTTCTCCAAAGAAGACATCCAGATGGCCAACGGACACATGAAAAAATGCTCAACATCACTCATCATCCAGGAAATACAAATCAAAACCACAATGAGATACCATCTTACACCTGTCTGAATGACTAACATTAACAATTCAGGCAACAACAAATTTTGGTGAGGATGTGGAGAAAAAGGATCTCTTTTGCATTGTTGGTGGGAATGTAAGCTGGTGCAGCCACTCTGGAAAACAGTATGGAGGTTCCTCAAAAAACTAAAAATAAAGTACCCTACGATCCAGCAATTGCACTACTAAGCATTTATCCAAGGGATACAGGTATGCTGTTTTGAAGGGACACATGAATCCTCCAATGTTTATAGCAGCACTATCAACAATAGCCAAAGTATGGAAAGAGCCCAAATGTCCATCAATGGATGAATGGATAAAGAAGATGTGGTATATATGTACAATGGAGTATTACTCGGCAGTCAAAAAGAATGAAATCTTGCCATTTGGAACTACATGGATGGAACTGGAGGGTATTATGCTAAGTGACATTAGTCAGAGAAAGACAAATATCATATGACTTCACTCATATGAGGACATTAAGAGACAAAACAGATGAACATAAGGGAAGGGAAACAAAAATAATATAAAAACAGAGGGGGACAAAACATAAGAGACTCATAAATATGGAGAACAAACTGAGGGTTACTGGAGGGGTTGTGGAAGGGGGGATGGGCTCAATGGATAAGAGGCACTAAAGAATCTACTCCTGAAATCATTGTTGCACTATATACTAATTTGTATGTAAATTAAAAACAATTAAAATGAAATTCAAATAAATAAATAAATAAATAAATAAATAATAAATAAATAAATAAAGGAAGGAAGCCTTCTAGAGCTAAATGTGTGAAAGAGTATGGGTTTTATGGTCCTGGGCTTAAAGAAGCTCAGCTTGCTGTTGGTTCCCACCAAGTCACTTCATGTCTCTATGTGCCAGTTTCCTTATATGTTCTTTTCTCTTTGCTTTGCTTTTCTTTCCTTTTCTCTTCTCTCCTTTCCTTCTTTCCTTTTTCTTTCTTTCTTTCTTTCTTTCTTTCTTTCTTTCTTTCTTTCTTTCTTTCTTTCTTTTTTCAAGAGAGAGCATGAGCAGGGAAAGGAACAGTGAGAGAGAGAGAGAGAATCTCAAGCTGAGCATGAGAGAGAGAGAATCTCAAGCTGAGCATGGGACCCGACATGGGGCTCAATCCCATGATCCTGAAATCATGACCTGAGCCAAAATCAAGAGTCAGAGGCTTAATTGCTTGAGCCATCCAGGAACCTCAGTTTCCTCATTTGTAACATGAAAATGTTATACCTCCTCCCCAACACACACACATGCACATACAAACGCACCCAGGTTTGTGATACCCAGTGGTCGCATGGAGCCAAACTACCAAGGTTTGAGTCCTGGCTATGGCATATCATAGGTATGTGATCTTTGACAAGTTATTTGATTTTTGTTGTCTCAGTTTCTGCATCTAAAAAAAGGCTGTTGTGAGGATTAAATGAGTAAACACATGTAAAGCCCTTATGACAAAATAGTTCACATAGTAAATGCTATTTGTGTTAGCTATTTTCACTATTATATTTTGATGTAATAGATGTTTAACAAATGTTGGTTCTTGATATTTCTACTTCTTTAACCATATAATTTTAATTCAATTTAGACTATAATAATATCTCTGTAAACAGTTTGAATCATAGATTCATTTTCTTGATGTGTACACTCATTACCTTTTAATACCCTGAGAGGGGAATCTTTTGAGGAATCATAATAGTTTGCACTCAGGGCTTCCTCTGTAGCTCCTTAGAGATCCAGAAGCACAACAGAATGTATAGGAGGTTATTTTCTTAAAATCAACTTTTGAAAACCTACAGAGAGCAATATGCCTTGAATTTTTTCATTTTTTCAACATTTATTTGGCTAACACTTTACCGCACAGAAAATCTTGCCCTGATCTCTGAAGCTTCTTAAAGTCAACCTTTTTACACTAAAGGGAAAACAAGTTTAGTTCACTGGGCTCTTAACCCTAATTACCTTTCCTACAGATCCCTTCAAATTAAACCAGAACCACTCTGATTTTCACATGACATGCATCCATAAGCCCCTGAATCTCAACCTGCTCTCCCTGTTCTGATGGTATAACATGCTCTCCTTACCTTTCTGACGGGAATTCAATAGCATTTAATGAGCACTCCTTACAAAATCAGAGCAGGACTAAAAGAACTAAGAGTGGTATAATAACACTAACTAAAATCCTGTCTGGAAGAAAGGCCTGAATATCATTATAGGCTGGTAGGGTTCTGGAAAGAAAGCTACTGGTTTGGTTGGAGTGACTAGGCTGAAGCTAGTCTTTGCCTAAATTTTGAAGGACTTTCGAAGCTGGAAGGGAGCTTTCATTTTTTCCTCTTTTTACAGATATGAAAAACAAGGCCAGAGATTAAGTCACTTGGCCAAAGTAATGCATTTAGCTACTGGGGAAAAAAAAAAAAAAAAGTCATCAAGATTGAAAAACCCAAATCCCCAAGAGAGAATCAAATGCTTTCTCCATTAAAGCATACCACATTTGAATAAGTACAAAACCTCAGAAGAGCCTTCCAGGCAGGGGGAGGAGGGCAAAGTGGGCAAAGTGGCAGTAAACAACTCCTATGGGCCTGGCAGTCAAGGAGTCAGTGCTGGACAGGAGCAGAGCAAAATGGATCAGTAGGGTGGAGCCCCATCATGTTCAGCAGCACAATTTTATCCTGAGGAACTTCCAACCAGTGCCCTATGATTTTTTAAGAAAGATAGCTTTTAAAACCTTAGTGATTCACATGTAACTGTATTATCTTTAAATTTCAAACAAACAAAAAAGCTATTGAGTAAATTATTTAACCTTATTGTATTGCTAAGTATACTGTTAGATGATAAGACATAGTTTACATAGTTTAATATGGCATAGTTTGATGAAATAAAAATCTAAACTTTGTGGCTTGGAATTTCTTGGAATTTCTCTTCTGTCTGCTAAATAGTGAGCAAATTTCCACATGAGTTCAGAGACTGTCCCTTATATTGGAAGGCCATAAATCAAAGATAGACTTCTAAGAGGTTTGAATTGTTCTGTCCCTAAGCTTAGATCCCAACCCTCAAAGGTATGGCATTATGAATGTCCTATAAAGTATGAGAGCCTCCAATGATGTGTAATGAAATTCTCAATGCTATCGGGGAATAAGGAGAGATTTTTTTCTTTTACGAACTATAAGCATGGGATGCAGGGCCCTAAGTGAGCAGCACTAAGTGCACCAGCTGCTGTCAGTCAATATTTTGGCCATTAATAGTCATTTAAGCTATTAGTCCAATTTAAATGACTATCATCATGGCTTAAGATATAAACCAGTTATAGATTTCAATCCTTAAATTTTGAAATAATGAGAGCGCAGAATGTCATGAAGCACAATTACCCATTACTGTTCCTCATGAAGCAAAAATATGGTTATAATGCTGTTACTGATTTTTAAAAGCATCCTAGGACCCTTAATGTCAAAAAAAGAAGATATTTTTCATATAATAGATTATTTGTAGTTGGGAGTATCAGACTGATCTCCAATGAACACAGAATCAAACTGAACACAACACATGATTTTTCTTGGCCTCCACAACCCCTCATAGGATATTTTAAGGTTAACAACTTGGAAATTGTTTCTATCAATAACTATAAGAGAGCAATTAAATGTTCTATTTGATAACTTTTCCCCTCATTTTTCTTGAACTGCTCATTTCCTAAGCCCCTGCTCCTTAGAATTTTTAAGTTGGATTCCTGATCTACTGATAAAATGCATTAACATCTAATCTTTCTTCTAAAGGATATTTGACACATTTCATCAGAATAACCAGCAGAAAGGCAGAATGTCTTAGTAGAGATGGAGGTTGAATCCCAACTCAGCAGCTAATTACATGACCTTCACCTAGCTAAGTTTTCCTTTCCTTGTCTGTGAAATTAAGATGTTGGAATTATGATCTCTAAGACTCCTTCCCAACTTGTGAATTTCAAATTCATTTATAGGCATTGGGTACTTCATTCACTTGGCATTTCCTTTCCCCTTCTCATTTAAACGTGTTTATTAGAATGTCCAATCTTGTTCCTCTGTTGTAGTTTCAGACTATTTTATCACTGATAGAAAGTCCCCAATAAACAGTTTAGATATAATGATGAACAGGAGCCAACTTTATAGACATGTGTATGTATAAAAGCACATGGACCTTGCTATGAATGACTGTTCAGTTTTGGGGAAGTTAGTTCACTGCTCTGAGATTTAGTTTCTTCCTCTGTATAATGAGGGGGCTGGAGAAGATAACCTCTATGATCCCCTTAAATTTCAACAATTATAATTCTTTACCAACAACAAAAAAATAACACTAAAATGAAAGTATTTTCATTCATTTATATAGTTTAAGATAACTCAAGGATACTCAAAATTTTAGTAAAGGAATAGTTATGCATACATATGCATGTTTTCATACTTTTTATAATCATTTTACTTTGCATTGTTTCAGAATTCGCTTTCAATAACTTACATATAAAAAATTCAGAGGAATGGAAATCAGACAACTTAATCCCACTCTTATAAACCACAAGCCTTAAGAATAGCAATTTAAAGAAACGCTATCTGAACCATTCTGCAATACACTAATATTTTATGATTTCAACCTCAACTTGAAAGTATTTCATGAAGTTTTTAAGAAGTAAAGGTAATCTGGGACTTTTTCAGGCTCAAAAGTAAAAGTTGCACTTATATATTATGAGTACAAACTATGGTTGAATTTTAATAAATCATCAAAATTTAATCAAATGTTTACAAAAGAATGTATCCATCATGGATTAGCTGAAATTGGTAAAATGAGTCATAGTTTAACCGTATTCAGTGCCGTGAAGAAATCTTCTAATAAAGGTTTATAATTTAAAAATCTGTGTTGTTATGCAAAACCATATATAGCCCTTTAATTTAATGCCAAGAATTACATTGTTTCTGGCTTCTCAGATTACATCCCATATCCTCTTTGGTTATTTATTAGCCAAGTCAAGAGAAAGATCATGGTTCACTGTTGATGGAGAAAAGCAAATGACTGGTACCTCGGGCTTTACACCTGACAGAACCACTTCCTTTCTGTTTGACATTTTCTTCAACCTGATTGTGTTTTCCCCTCAAATGAAAGTGTTGTTTTTTGCTTTAAGACCCTCAGTACAAAAGAATTTAACTCTGTGCTCGGAAGGGATCAGCACATCAGTCTCCTGAAAGAAAATATACTGCTTAGCCTATAACTTTTAGTTCCTAGCTCAAGTATCTCACCATGGAATCTAGTTTAGGCATAGAATTTCTTACAGTCTCAAATCATGACTGTACATTATTATCATCACAACATCACATGGTTAGCATATAAAATTGATCCTGTGCCCTGAACCTCAGGGATATAAAAGGCTTTAAGACTTCCAAAATGAGGGAAGAAAAATATAAAAGTACATTTTTTGCTATGAATTATAGCAATGCTTCACTTGTTTTCATTGTGTTCAAAGTTCCTATCCATTACCAAGCTGAGATAAGAATAGTATAGCAAGTTTTAGAACTACTGGTGTCTTGCATTGTACTTTCAAAGATGAGAGTACAGCATGGATAATCTCTACACATTTTACTAAACTTTCTGAAAGGAATGACACGGTAAATTGTACAGAAAGAGCAATACTTCAGGAGTTTAAAATATTAAATGCTTTTCCAGATCTTTCCCCCTACTCCCCGCCAAAGGCACATAGCATATAATATTAAAAATGACAGTAATTATAAATGAGAAAGTGTAAAATCAGGCTAAGAAATGAAAAGTATTGCATAAGGAAACTTTTGTATAAGAAAATAAAACATTGCCCATATAATTAAAATGGGTTTGGATACAGTTTTTCCAATAGCAGGGGTGGGGTATGTTTCTGCCAGTTTCCTTCTTGAAACTAGTTGACATAAGACGATTCATTCCATACAGTTTTAAATAATGCTATTTCCAGAACGTTATAAAACTCATCAGTCCCTCCTGTGAAAGATTGCTGCTCTTTGTGACTGCAGAGTCCTGACTTCCCAATATCTATCATTACAAAAACAAACAGTTTGCTCGGTTGGACTCCCCACATGACAATGGACCCGCATCTGTCAACAGACTTGCATTATGTGCCGCCTGAGAACACGACTATGACATTTACTCTTGTGACAGGGCAAATTTCAGCAGCTCATCTGGAAAGAGATGAGCATTCATTATGCTGCAGCACCTTTCATCAAGCTAATGACACTTCAATCAGCACATTTTCTCCAGTTTCAATACTTTGCCATCTGAGCACAAGTCTCTAATTACGCCCAAGCAACAAGTTTCACATCAATCCTACAATTTCTGCACTCACCATACACCATTGCTCCTCCGGTTTCATGCAAGAAGCGAAATCGATGATTTTTAAATAACCAGATTGTCAAAATGGTAAGGATGAGCAAAAAATTAAAGACAAGCAGCTCCACTGCTCCCTGATGTTGAAACTGATACTCATCCTTCTCTGACATAAACCTTTGCTGTCTCTCCATTCTCTGGTCTTCTCGTAATTCCTTAGACAAAAACCTGGATAAGGACTATTTTATCCAGATTTGCCTGAAACAGTCTAGCTGCCTGAAGATTTCAGAATAAACACTGCCACTTAAGTTGCTACTTCATGAGCGTTCTGCCTTAGTATTCAGATGGCTTCTCGTTACAACTTCCTGTTTCTCTTAAAGCAGCCCTGTCTCTTTTCAAACTCCAGAGTGTAGTTTCATCATGGACTCTTACGGTCTTGAAACAATCCATTCCACGAAATTATCTCTCATGTTGGACAAACCTGCAAGCCATCATTCTGAGATCTTGAGTCATGATTCTTATTGTTTCAAACAAGCTCCTTAAACTGCATAACTGGTGAACTGTAGATTAAGAATAAAACAGATCACCTTTCATCAGCAACATTTTCTAAGTTCAAAAAGCTAATTCCGAATCATAACCTCAATCACACGCCAGATTTCACCTCTCCAACCAAAGTCTACCAATGTGACAGGGTTTAATTGATGGCTCTGATTTGACCTAATATGATTTCACAGGAATTTTGTTTTAAGGTGAGAATGAAAAAAGAATTTAGTATATGACTCCCCCTCCTTCTCTATGGCTTTATATAACTGGTAGTCACAAGTGCAGCATTTAAACTGCTCCCTTTTACCAAGAATAAATGAAAGCAAAAGACACAGAGAAAATCCTGTCCCCATCTCTACAGCTGTGCTGTTTGGATATGTTAAGTCAAAAAAGAAAAGACGCTAAACACATATCTTTGAAGGAAGAAACCATATAGCCATCCTCAGCAATACTACATACATGGATTTCTCTTTATAGAGCTTCTGGTCCAGACATCCAGGACCCACAGAAATATGCCATAGATCACAAACTTCCTCTGTCCTGTGGCAAAACAATGTGGTGAGGTCACTGAGGAATAGTCTGCCACCAGCAACAAAGGCTCCAAAAATCACAAGACTTAGACCATAACAGTGATGATTCTTCAGCTCACCTTCCATTTGGCAGGCCGTTTCTGTTTGAATTCATATTTTTATGCTTTTTGGAAAAGTTCAAGACAATATTACTACCAGGGGCTCTGCTGATTTTTCAGCAACTGCTATGATTTATTGGCCTTATTGGTTCTATAGTGCAATTAGATACATCCAAGGGTTCAGTGACTTTTTTTCTCATTTCATGGGTTAAGTGAGTTTTTTCTCATTTCATGGTACTATTGTAACTCAGGAGTATAAATCATTTAGTATGCCCACATTCAACAGAATTGGCATTCAGTGTGTAGAGTGTAAATGATTTCTTGAGTAGAGAAAGTCCAAATATATCCTCCAAAGCTCTTGTCACCAAAAGCTAGAGGTCAAACATAATATATTGGAAACTAGCTCCTCAATAACAGTTTCACCCACAGGAAAGTCTCTCAACCACTTACTGTAAAACTGCTGTTTCAGCTTCTTTGCCTTCTGCAACTTTTGAAGCTGATTTCCTCTCTGAGTTTAACTCAGTGGGGGGTATTTATGTGGGCTGCAGATGTTCTTTTAACACACTACCCTTTTTGGCAGGCATATATGTGATGACTAATATTCGCACTGTTTTGAAATCTGTCAGCTAACGCTTGTGAGAATTTCATGAAGCCTTAGCTAGCAGGTTCTACCTTTACAATTTTGCAATCCCACAGGTTTAGTCTTGAGTTGTTAGATTTACAAGATAACCCGAATTCAAAGTCTAGCAATTCCCTTTTCTTTTTTTCTGTTTTGATCATCATTTAATTTCTTTGGTTTCCTTTTAATAATGGTAACTACTCCATCTGGATAGAATAAACTTTCTTTGGTTGTCTTATTATGACATCCAATTGCATTCTCTTACCCAATAACACAGCTCAATGAGAGGATTAAAGTCCCTGAAATGTTTTGATTGGCGAATACATTGTTTTTAAAAGTCCTAAATTTGATGTCAACATACTCAAATAAGTATATTTCACATTGAAAACTATATATATGGCTTCTCTAGAAAAAAAAAAACAAAAACAAACAAAACTGGTAAGATCTGGCCCACTGGGCTCTCCTTCCCATGTGGCCACAATCTGTTAGTGCCTGTTTGCCACAAATCCCATTCATCCCATTTCACTCATTCATGTTCCCTGTGTGGCCCCTGCAGTCATTTGGAAGTGTGGCCCCTGGTTCACTCTAGGAATGGAATATATTCACTGTTCTCCTGTTCAATATCATTTTATTTTCTGTTGCACCAATAAAAGTACAAAAAAATGAAATAGAAAAACATATTAATATGGCACCTACCATGGACAGGAAATATTTTAGGAAATTTAATTTAGTCTAAATTAATGTTCATAAAAACTCTTCTTTCTACAGCTGAGGGATTTAAGGCTCAGAGTTGACAACATATGCAAGGGTGCATAACTAGTGGAAGTTAAATTTCTGTCTGGGGTCTAATGGCCTTAGGATGACATTTCTACGGTGATTAACTCATCTTGGTTTGTCAGGGACTTTCCTGGTTTTAGTACTGAAATTCCCGTATCCCAGGAAATTCCTTAGTCACAGGCAAACCAATCATCCTAACAGACAAGGTTTCCAAAATGTGAAAATCCTCTTCTGTCAATAATAACTATTCTTTCTGACATTCCTCAGGGGTAATTCACACAAAGAAGAATATCAATTAAAAATTAAGGCACTGTTTTATTAGCTGGTGACAATAATCCTCAGTGCCAGGTTCTCTGATGAAGTTGGAATGGAACCCAAAATTTAGGCACAAGGCTCAAAGAAACATTCTTGATTGTTCCTTAATCCCACTCTTAGAACCTGCTGGCCAGTGAGTCAAAAGTTCTTGCTGCAAGATGCAACATGCAGGTGAGAGGAAGTAAAGAGAAAAACAAGATGGCACAGCCCATTTCAGTGAGTATGCCCTGCCTTAGCTTGCCTATCTAGCACCATGGAAGGAAAGACTTGAAGAGAGGAGCCTCCCAGGCCCGGTAACCTTGTATTGCATGGTAATACCACCACTAGTGAACATGACCAGTTAGAATGCATATACTGAGTTTCAGAATCTAACCAATCATTTGAGAGTTCCTTATTCTTGGAGAGGACAGTGGAGATTGTGGGCTCAGAGGATCAAGAAGGGAGATTTTCCTAGGGTTGAGGAGAGATGCTGAGAGTTCCCTTTCCTCAATCACTAGATTCCCACCCTGCCAACTTCTCCCTCAACCACTGTGTTTAACAGAAAATACTTAAGCCAACCCAGTGCTTCATTCACTTGGCCTATCTCCCAATATTCATCCCTCTCTGAGACCGGTGAAGTGGGGCTATATATTTTGCCCCCAAAATTTCTGAAATGGGCCAGGACAGGACTGTAATTAAGTTTACTTAAGGAGTATACCATGTCCTGAACCAAAAATTCATGACCCATCCCCCATTCTATTGTCAAATTCATCATAAATCCATCCATTAAAGTAATGAAATAAGGAGACTATTAGGCTGGGGTGGCTCTAATGCCTTGGTAGCCTATGCAAACAAACCAAATCTAAGCCACAGTCAATGCACTCAAATCTAAGAGTGAAACTTAAGAACAATCAATTACAAACAGCCATCTAGACTTTCCCAAATAAGGCAATCACTTAAGTGATACCCAATCAAATAATTTCCGAGACTCACTTCCACATCTTTTCTATAAATACTTCTCTCTTAGCTCCTGTTGGTAGAGTACTCCTAAACACTTTCAGTTTAATGCTGCCCCAGTTTAAATGGATATATACTCCCAAATAAACTTTTACAAATTTTAATGTGCCTTAGTTTACCTTTTAACACATCTCAGCTTCCCTACCCTCCAAAAAAGTCACATTAGCACAAAAATGTCCCGAATTTGAAGAATATGTGCCCCTCCCATTAATAGACTCTACAGAAAAATAAGAGTTCAAAAATTTCACAAGGAAGTTAAATTGCAATAAACACTTAAACAATATTAACTTCCCCAAAACTTACTACCCAATACCTGGTTTTTCTTTGTCTGCCTCTGTAGAGTCTTGGGTCTCTGGAACCCAGGGCCAAAAACCCTCAGTGGGGGAAAAACACATTTTGGAACAATGCTGGAGCCTCTGACCACAGCAAACCCCCTCGGGCATAATGTCCCTCTTAAGAATGTAACAGATACCACCTACATCCCCTCAGGTTCCCCTCAGGAATTGGACAATCAAAATACCTAAGGAAACTAAGTAAACCATAAAACTTATGTTATCTGAGGGACAGTAAGGCCATGTCTGACTCTTCACACAATGGAATGGAGCCAATCAGAAATGGACAACCCAGCATCTAGAGTTATCCAGTCAGTAAGGGTAGAACCTGAGAAGGAATGAGGGGGAAGGGAAGAGGGTACTGAACAGAACCTTATGAAACAAAGACCCTTGCCTATAGTCATGGGTATTCACCCTCAAATGCCTCCTCTCTGTAAAGAAAGCTTTCATACTACTCTTATTTTCTAATCTTATACTCTAATAAACGTTTGCCTACTGCTCATTTTGTGTCCAGTTCTTCATTCTTCGAAGCAGCAAGACAACAAATCCCCAGTACGGAGGTAAAAAATCCTGCAACATTTCTATTCAACAGCTCAGGTACAGAAACATGTTTGGCATAAATGAGGATCTCTTCTTTCTTCTACCCTACAAGGTGTGTTCCTTCAGTGCTCTGAAGTGGGAAAACCGGGATATAGACCTCACTGTTTTTTCCCAGGTGACAATTTATCTCTGGATTGTTGATCTTTGATGGCCAGGAGTACATAAGAAGTTTCCCTATTCAGGGATAACCAGAAAGAAAGTGAATCCCCTTCCACTTGCACTGGATGCCACTTACTGGCCTTGCCCCAGAAAACATATATGAGATTCCACTTTTTATTTAGGCATTTATTCATTGAAGAATTCCCAAAGCTGTACAGAGTGGAAGAAAAGCAAATTTGGCATTGTGCTTGTAATCTAGACACATCGGCCCTATGCCATTAAAGGGCAGTGGCTTCACAGCTAAAGCCTCAAGAGTGAGGAGGGTCCCAGATGGATAGCCCTGGATTCTTAATTCAGCCTCTTCTCTCCTTTTGTCTCCAGCTTTGTCCTGGCAACACATCACCACTTTTCTTTTGTAGACAGAAACAATAAATGTTACATATCAATTATATCTCAATTTGAAAAGGTTAAGAAAAAAGAAATAAAAGCTTTGGTCCATTGATCCCCTCTTCTGTCTTGCACATATTGAAGAGTCAGGCATGAGAAACTCATTGGCTTTTTATTGTATTTAATCTCTGTCAGCTTTTCACAAGGTAAGGTAAATGCAAGCTGGCCACAGTGGCTTCCCCCAACCTAGGAAGGAAGTTTCAGAGATGAAGGGAAGTATGAGCTCTGGAGCCAAGGACAGGGAGGACAAAATGGAAAACTGCCACTGGAAGCTGCCACTTATTTTAATGAAAATTTCCTGCAATCAAAGACCTGAGAAAATGCATTTCTTTGATTTCCTATTAACTGTCCACATGATAAATTAACATTCTTCTTAGGATATAACTTCTATTCTACGTCTTAAAAACTAGTAAGTCTGACCTCATTAGCTAAAAGACATTTTGCCCTATCACTTCTGTTAAGTTATAAAATGTTTATATGAACTAAAAAGAAAGGCCCCATGCCCTTCATCTCTCCCTAATTTCTACACTTTTTTCCAGTGAGAGAAAGGGACAAAAGAGAAGGGAAAGCAGAATTTTCAAAAAGGTGACACTGAATAATCTTAAAAATATTTTTCTGAAATGAAGTATGTAAATGGCAAGCAGGTTTTGACAGAAATACCTCTAGTGTCTCTTAAATCTATTAAAAATCCAGCCTTTGAGGCAGGCTTTGTTGTCTCAATGTGGGTTCCCTCAAAAGCAGAGCCTAAGACAAGGACTTAGGTGCAGCTAGTTTATTTAGATAATCCCAGGAATCACAAGTGAGGAAGTGTGCATAAAGACCAGGAAATACCATTATTCAGAAATAAAATTATAAGCCTCATTGGAGCCATTCCCCATTTCATCCATATCTTTACAGGGTCTGTGTACTTTGAAACTTTAATTTATAGGTATGCTGAAAACATTCCTTAAGCAGCACCTAAGATTAATTTTATTTATGCTTGAGGCAACTAAATTACATAATAAATTCCATGACAAACAACATGGGTCTCTTGGATAAGAAGGGAAATCATGCCCTATGGCCAGCAGAGTTAAAGTCCCATATCACCTGTGGAGAGGAAATTCTATATGCTTTGAAATGTTATTTTATGATGGTTATGTCATATCTAAAGTTTATGCTTTAAATTAAAAGTTTAAAACTATCCTGGGACTCTTTGAAGACTATGTAACTTGGTGTATGCACATATAAACATACATTACATACAACCCCAGGATTGTACTCCAAATAAAGTTTAAATTAACAATAGGTGGTTAAATATTCATTTTAATCCAGCATTGAAAGTTTTAAGGGATTTCATAGGAAAGTGTGATTTTAGTTCTATAAAAATGTCCTACATTACTGTGGAAGAAAACGACAAATTCACAAAGCTTTTCAATGGCATTTCTTTTGTGTGTTCTTATTACATTAGATATTAGATCCAAGAATGTTTCTTCGTTACCTAGACTAAGTATGGATATGCAAATAACAATTATATTATTCAGTTAGAAGATATAAGTAAGTAATCCATTCTCATTTCTAAGCTCTAGTTGAATGTATATGCTCCCTCCCATTCATATGTTGAAACCTGATCCTTACTATGATAATATTTGGAGGTTGGTCTTTTGGGATATAATTAGGGACTAGTGCCCTTATAAAAAGGACCCCAGAGAATCCCCTTGGCCCTTCTATCATGTGAGGACACAGCTAGAATATAACTGTCTATATATGAACCAGGAAATGGATTCTCAACAGACTCCAAATCTGCTAGCATCTTGATTTTGGGCTCCCCAGCCTCCAGAACTGTGAGAAATAGATGTTGTATAAGCCACTCAGATTATGGTAATTTTGATATAACAGCCCAGACAGACTAAGACACTAGGTAGGGGAAAGAATATTCCTCAAAATACTATCAGGACATATAAATCTCAATTGAAGCTGTAACAGAGAACATTGTATTATAGCAGCTGTCAGAAAGGCTCTTCAAGTTTCTCAGATTCCTTAACAAAATTCTTGAAAAGACAAGACAATTATGAATATTTACTCACTCTTTGTATTCTCTCTACAAAAATAGTTTTTCTACAGCACATTTGGGCTCCACAACTGAGGGACTATAAACAATATACAGTTTGTAAATGTTAAGTGAAGAATCTTTTTTTAAAAAACAAAAATGTCTTCCTATCTCTACTTTGAACATACTTTGAACCTTGTCTGTTAATGCACTATAATCTTGAGAAATGTTAAATTTAGAAAGAGCAGAATCAATTGATTGCCAGAAATTTAAGATTGAGACAGTGCTGAATTCCACCAAAACTTACTCTTACAACTAATTTATATCCATGTGAAAAATGGAATTGTTCTATTAGGATTCAGCACTTTAACCTCAGTTCCTCCCTTTCACTATCTTAACAAAAGAAGAATATACACAAAATAAAAACTGAGCAAGAACACAGTTATACCCGAAGTATAAGGCTTTTGGTGAACTATGTTTGAGAATCTGGCTTAGACCAGAGGCCTCCCACCCCACCCAAAAGCTACATGGGAAAGTAAGGAGGACACATTCAGAGACACACCTCCTGAGGTAAGACCAGATCTGCAGGGCAGACTCCACATCCATGCACTTAGCCTGTTTTAAGAAGGGAGGTCTCCTGCAGAGACAGCAGGAAAGAGAAAGAAAGAAAAAAAAAAAATGTTAGCGCTCTACCCACCCCTCAACCTTCAGGGCTCACTTCAACTGCAATGATCAAAGAAGGAGATAAAATGTTCAACCTTCTCTGCTCCCAAGCACTGGAAACTTACCTCCAGTAAGGTGTAGCCCAACTGATATGAGAGTGGGATCACCCACTGAACATTCCTGTTCCAAGGGATCAAGAGAGAGGCAGAAGCTCCCTCGTGGCACCTCCAAAAGGTTAGATGTATTGGTAGAAGTTTCCTCCTGCATGGACCACTGCAAAATGTGGGGATAGTAGCAGAAGGATTGCCCATTAAGTCTCCTCAGGTATTTGTGCTTTAAACCTGTTGCATTTAACTGTCAAGCCTGTTAGGCTGTCAGGCTGACCCACTCCAGAGAGGAAACCAGCAATGTGTCTAAGCAATTCTCCTGTATTCAAGAGGATGCTTCTTTTGAATCCTCCTGAGACCAGTGTGTTAAGTGATCTAACTGTTGCTCCCTTCGAGAAAGGATAAACATTTATAAATTTGCCTTAACTCCACCTCACACCAAAGGACGAAGAATTATTCCTATTCAACTTTTTTGTGTGTAAATTGTGTTGATCCATATCGTGCAACCAGTTTTTTTAAAAAGTAAACAAGCTCCATGTGCTAGCATAAAAATACTCAAAAAATGCTCAAAAAATAAAACAATAAACATCCCAGATTTGAACACTGATTATTTGATTATTAAGTTGAAAGAGTAAGCGCTAAAATTCTAAATCAAATTCCCTTTCCCCTTGTAAACTAAATTCATTTTTTTTTCTGTATACTTTCTGATTTTGTTGGATTGGTCTCATTCTGATGGGGTCAGATTTCCTTCAGCAGCTGTAGTACTTTAGACCATCTCTGAAGCACTGAGATGACTATAGCTTCTTCAGCAACTACAAAGTTGAATTAATCCAGCCATAAATATTCATTCTGGTGTGCTAAAGAAAAGGACACCTGAGAATCACAGCACCAGACTTACTCTAATAAGTTAAGAAAACACAAGCAAGCAATTCCCATGCCACTTAGAGCATCATCCCAATCAAAATTATCTGTCCCCATTTTTGTAATTAGTACAACCCAGGTCTATATTTTTGTCATCATTCATGGAACATTGCTGAGAGTTTTTACCACTGGGAAATGCAGGTATGTGAAGAAAACACAAAGTTACAGGTAAAATATTTTGTTATCAGGCTGACCAACACAAACGTCCATATGGGCATGTGGGCCAGAGGAATTTAAACCCACAAGGGAGGAAGTGCCCATTCACTGGCACATTGTGTTTCCTACACTAATGGGGAAATTCACTTGGATATACTGCACTGTCTCGCCATTAGAGAGAAACATTCAAAATACTATCTTCTTTTTTTAAAAAAAAATTTATTTTGAGAGAGTGAGAGGGTGAGAGTGGGGGAGGCGCAGAGAGAGAGGGAGAAAGAGAATTCCCAAGTGTCAGAATCTGCACTGACAGTGCAGAGCCGATGCAGGGCTCCAAATGACAAACCATGAGATCATGACCTGAGCTGAAATCAAGAGTTGGATGCTTAACCCACAGGGCCACCCAGGTGCCTCAATACTATCTTCTTTTAAAACCATAAAATGTGCAGTGATGACACCTCTAGTCCAGTTCTCCAATAAATTTAAATTTATTGGCCGCCCTGTGTTTGTCCTGCATGTTGAAAACCTCTTAATTATTAATGAAATGACAAACATCTAGACCTTTAACATACTCCACTATAAAATCATGTGAGGGAATTGTTACGATATGAATGGCAACAGTTTTATGGTTTGTTGGGGCTGCATGATGAATATTGTTTTATTTCCTCTACTTTCATGTGAGCTGAAAATCTCCATAATAACCTTTTTTTTCAAATGAATTTTTATGTCTCTCTTGATTGCTGCATTATGCTTTTTTTTCATGTGATTTTCCCTAAAACCTTGACGTTCCTTGGCTTTTGGACTTTCCAATCCTTAAACACATTTTTCCCGCATAATCAGTGATGCAAATATTCCTTCAGATACATCTTTTCTTACAGCAGTTTGATAATCCCCTAATACTCCATTCCCTTCTGTTCTTCCATGAATCCTACAAGATCAGCAGGGCCTTGAATGTTTTTTCCTCCTGGGTAGCATTGATAGCTGAATTAGAATGCCTGACGTCTTCTTTCTTTAAGACAAGACAGTTGTTCTAGGGTCCCCCATACAAAATTAATGAGTTCCAGAGCAATCAAATGTGTTCACTGTCTAAAAATATCCAGTCACCTTCTTCATCCTAAATTGTATAATTCTACCCATAAGTTATCTTCCATCTGCCCAGCAGCTAACCCTGGCTTGTAAATTATCTCTTTTGAATTATTGGGCTACTTTTACAGTGACTTATCGTCCCTAAACCCTTGTTCAGAGTCCTAACTATGAATTTCCTGGACATCTTCCCCCAAACCATGGCCATATGAGTTTTGCAAACTAAAGCGATGGTGTCACCTTAAAACTTATCAAACAATGTTTAATGTATTCTCTGCTAATCTTCCAGCCCTTTTATCAAATATTTTCCATTCTTTTCTGAAAACACCATGCAACATTTCCACAAAATTTATATGTATATGCAGATACATAAGGGGAGTATTTTCAGGTTTACAAAAAAATTAAGAGACAGATACAGAGATTTCCCTCATATCCTTTGCCCACACATGTAGAGCCTCCTCATTACCAGAATCATTCATAAGAATGGCACATTTTTTTTTTTTTACCAAGAACAAACTTACATTGATAGATCATAATTGCCCAAAGTTCATAAAGTTCTCTTGTGGTGGTGTACATTCTATGGGTTTGGAAAAATGTATAATGACATATGCCCATCATTATAATATCATACAGAATATTTTCACTGCTCTAAAAAAAACTTCTGTGCTTGGCCAATTCATCTCCCCACTGTCTCCACCTGCCCCTGGCAATGACTGATCTTCTCATCTCCATAGTTTTGCTTTTACCAGAATGTCATATAGTTGGGATCAAATAATAATAATGTAGCCTTTTCATATTATTTTCTTTCCCTTAGTAACATGTATTTAATGTTCTTCCATGTGTTCTCTACCTGGGCCTTCACTGGGGGAGTTAACTCAGTTAGCTTTCTCCATCTTACTGTTTTTGTTTGTTCTCTTGAGCTCTCCAAAGTCCTTGATTGGGTAACACTAAAATATTTCCCTTTTTGCTAGTCCCATCTTTTTTCAAGAATTCAATCTTATTTCACCTCTATTTCAAAACATATGACTTCATTTTACTTTCAGTTTTCCTCATTGATGCTCTGATTGCAAGATCAAACGTCTTTCCAAAGAGTTTTCTGTCCTTGATATATCACTAAACAAACCAAATTCCTAATGTCAGAGTGTTCTGGGTAAAAATCTTAAAATTGTTCCTCTTTAGCCTTTGGTTCATAATAAGGATGGTTTTGTTTTGCCCTCTACTTCCACTTAAAAATGTGATATAGCCACTATAGGAGAAGGCCAACATTCCTCTTTCTTTCTTCCACTACCCTTATGTGGTTAAAACTAGTTGCAGTTTCTGAAATGTACACCCATGAGCAGAATTCTAAACATATCCAATTCAGAGCCAATATATGACTGGACGTACAGGTCGGAGTATTTCCAGAACCCTCTGCAGTAGCCTCATGAGCCCTAGAAATTATTTGTCTCTTGATGTAGTTTAAAACAAAGTAAAGCAGTCAGAATTTGGAACAAGTGCTCTAGAGTTGCTACTGAGGCCTGATGCTGAAAAACTAGAGGATGAAATGAACACAGTAGTACCCAGTGCCCCATGGGAAACTTAACTTACAGACCTGGCTGAGAAGCACTATGTGGGGGAAAAAAAAAGATGCCATGAAAATGATAATCATTCTTTCCACAAATGTCTAAAAAGGCCTTGAATAGTGAAGATCACCTGCTTTGAGGTGGAACTCTATAACTGGAACTCTGCTTCTGAGCATCCTTGTGTCTGATGTACCAGCTGTGGACATGCTATAAGCCACTATGAGCTGTCCCAGCCTAAGCTAGCCACCAAGTCCCACCCTAAGATTCTCAGTCTCCTTAGATTTCCTTATAGTGACCAAATGCCCATCTTGCGTATCTACTTGTTTCCCAGCCCGTATTTTTGAGGTATTTTAGGTTAAAATTTTCTCTTGCTCACCTCCAGGGTGCTGACTGATGAAGTGAATATAGCCAACTGTATTAATGCCTTAGCAGTGCTTCTGCTGAAGCATATTGGAGAATGGAGCTTGGATCTTAGAATTAGAATCTGCACATTCACAATGGGGCTGTGTCCAGGCTGCAGACAAGACTGTGTAGCCACTTACCGAGCCAGCTTCAGGGACAAGCCTACATTGGGCTCGGTCTCAAATAGGTACTGCTGCCTGTAGAAGGACATGACCCCGGTGGGCTACTGCATTGCCACAGAAGTGAAGGTGAGCCTGTTTGCATCTGAGAGCTCAGGGGGTCACAGAAAGAGAGAAAAGTGGTCTCTTCCTCTGTTACAAGCATAATCCTCCAGGGTTAAATATAGCTTAAGTATCGCTCTGCTTGAGGAGGGTGGGAGGAGGGGCACAAGCCTCTTAGCCAGGACTATTCCAGAAGGACAGAAGAGTTGGTGAATGTGTCTTTCCTTCTGGGCCAAGATGGACTCATGTGAAGGAGAGAAATTTTCTACCCTAACTCTTCTAAGTTTTAGGTTTTAAAACTGAAGAGACCACAATGGGGGAGGCCAGACCTTCAGATGAGTCATCTAATCAGAGAAAGTCACAAATTCAGAAGCTTTCCCTATGAAACATCACCGAACTCTGATTTTAGTATTCATATGATAATATAATTGATAACTTTGTATTGTAATGCTTCTAACAAAGTTTTTCTAAACTCTAAAAATTCCACCCTTGAAATACAACCTTGTATTTCAATATCTCTTCAGTAATAGTAACTTCACTCAGGAGGAACACTCTTTTATTGGTCAAATATCATGGCTCTCAAAGCAAGGTCTGGACCAGCAGCATTAGCATCACCTGGAAACTTGTTAGAAATGCAGATTATTCCACCTCAGCTCACTGCGTATGAAACCCTGGTGGGGTGAAACCCAGAAACCTGTGTTTAACAAGCCCTCCAAATGATTCCAATGCTCACTAATGTTTGAGAACTACTGGTCTAAGACATGCCTTGATAGACAGATGCTTCAGTGGAGCAATAAATGACTCATGTCAAAAAGTGAAAGGATCTAATACACAAATGAAAAAGTGCTCAGGTCTGGTTTAAAAATACAGATTGAGAGGTGTCTGGGTGGCTCAGTTGGTTAAGCTTCTGAGTCTTGATTTCAGCTCTGGTCATGCTCTCATGGTTCGTGGGTTCTGAGCTCTGCATTGGGCTCTGCATGGAAAGTGTGGAGGCTGCTTGGGATTCTCTCTCTCTCCCTCTGTCTCTCTGCCCCTCCTCTGCTTGCACTGTCTCTGTCTCTCTCAAAATAAACTTTATTAAAAAATACAGATTGAAATAATTATTGTATAAAATCACATGTAAACAATACCACACATGCAAAACCTCAAGGTGATACCAATTACCCCACTCACAGATAAATTGAATGCCAACGCACTGTTATTTAAGGAACAGTTGTATGTGACCAGTGCTGTATTTTTTTCTTTTTCCTTTTCTTTTTCTTTTTTAAGTGTACAAAAGGACAGTAAACATCCTGTTCATTCTCCCAGGCATTGCATCACTTCCATTCCCAAGGGGTCGGCATCAGCTCCTGTCTGCAGTGTCCCACAGGCTTGGCCTCCTCTCTCCTCATTCATCATTTATCTGATTCCCCTTCATTCTTATACGTTTTGCCTCCATAAAAAGGTATATTGCTGTTTTGAAATAATATTCGACGTGGTTCTGCCTACATTGCCACTAAGAGTGTTGACACAGTAGACACAAAGATGATTATTATGCAGACATCTAGGATAACAAATAGTGTTTTCTTATCCTTTGTCCCTTTTTTTCTCCTATCTCTCTAACTCCTCTACTCTAAGGAAGCTCCTCCAGATATGATGTCCCTTTCCTCCTTTTATGCATTGGGTTCTAGCTCCACACTGCAGTCCCAGCTGTCTAGTGACATCTTTGTGAGTCCATGCTTGTCCCGTCATGCTTTCTTTTCTTTCTTCCTTTTATATTATCTCATTTTCTTCCTTCTTTTGCATTCTCTTTCCTTTCTCTCTAATTTCCCCTACTCCTTCTGTATTCCCCTGTCTTCTCTCCCTCACCCTTCTTTCATCTTATTTCCCCTTTCAGCCCAACTTAGGAGACGCTGAGCCAACTGGGAGGCAAACAGGAAACACGCAAGGTACTTTGGGGACACTGAGAACACTTGATGCTCTGAGGGTGAAGGGTCCAGTCCTGTGCTGGGTGTCCCTGGCCATAACAATATCTAGAAGCCAGGATTGGCGTGGCATTTACATTCTATGCACATTTTCCCCCTGGAGTTCACCCTACTAAATTATTCCAGTTTCAAGTACTTACTTTCTTTGGCCTCAGTTTCCTATCTCTCTCCCCCAATTCCAACTTCACTACACCTTGGGAATATCTGTTATAAAAAATAGGCAAGAATGTTTTCTTACTACCCTGTTCTTATTAGTATAAAACTATTGCAGAAGAGGTAGTTAACAAACAAAATGTACATATGCCACAGCCTTAAATCACAAGGTAACAGAGATTTAAACATCTCACGGAATTCTCATTCTCCCAAGGTGTGTACTATTCCTATAAACTCCTAAGTTTTTTTTCTATTTTTTTAAAATATAATTTATTGCCAAATTGGTTTCCATACAACGCCCAGTGCTCATCCCAACAGGTGTCCTCCTCCATGCCCATCACCCACTTTCTCCTCTTCCCCACTCCCCCATCAACCCTCAGTTTGTTCTCAGTGTTTAAGAGTCTCTTATGGTTTGCGTCCCTCCCTTTCTGTAACTTTTTTTCCCCTTCCCCTCCCCCATGGTCTTCTGATAAGTTTCTCAAGATACACAAAGTCATAAATTCCTAAGTTTTAACAAGAAATCCAGAGGGCATGTTAGAGTTCTACTGGTCTGGCTCTCTGGAAAGCACATTTCTGGGCAGCCATTTGCTCCTTGCTGTGACAAGCAATAATTCTTCAATAATTTTTGATAATTTTCTTCTGTTAACAGTGGATTTCTATTCAGGAACACCTCTGATTTCTTGTTGAACACCACCCTCTACATCTCTCAAATTCAAATGTGTCCCCCCTCCCCTGCCTCAATGTCCAGTAACTATTGTTGCCTTTAAGGATGGCAGAACCGAACCAATGTGTGCTCTGTGTCACCTCTCAACAATCTGCTCTTTAGTATTTGACACAGGTCCTGCAAGAGGCATGTTAACGAGTCGAGAGAACAGATCTAAATAATAATCATTTAAACTCCCAAAATGCAGAGATGCAGCAGTGCTACCCTGGAAGTCAAATCTACCTTCATTGCCACTCCAACCAGGCTAGAAGTTTAGACAACTTTTATAGTATTTGTCTTACATTCCCATTTCTTAGTTTTGGCATAGTTTGGGTTTTTACAGATAGTAATAACAGCTAACATTACTGTTACCATAAGAATTCATACAATCAGCTCAATCACCCAATGAAATAGGTACTATCACTATGCTCATTTACAATAAGAGGAAACTAAATGCAGAGGAAAGGCACTTGTCCAAAGTCCTACAGCTAGGAAGTAGTACAGCTGGGACAGGACATCACTTTATCATTCACCTTTGGATTTGAAAATAATGATAGTGAAAATATAGACTTAATTAAGACCTTTTTGTATTTCTATTTGAGTTCTTTCTTCTTTTTCCCGTTTTTGATCTCATATCACACAAATCCTCCTAAGTCAGAATTTGGATAAAAGGCCTTGAAATGCATAAATTTGTTCTGAAAAATAACACCATTAATTAAAAGTGAACTTTCTGTTTCATCAGAAAAAACATGATTAAAATTGCCAGAACATTTTCTTGGGTTGAGAGTGGAAGAGGATTCTGACCACCACACTTCTGAAGGAGCTTTTAATTACTATTCATTGCTTCCATTTTTAAGGGTGAACATGAAACCACTTCATGCTTAGGCATTTAGATATCTGACTTTATTTTGCCCCTGTTTTTTTTTCAACATGTAATATTGAAAAGAATTGTTTTACTGCTTATAACGACGTACATCAAGAAAATAATGCCTCATTTATTTTATGTCAGGATTGGATAAGGCTCTTGGTGTGTGTCTCAGTCAATTTGAGCAGCTATCACAAATTACCACAGATTGGGTGACTTATAAACAACAGAAATTTATTTCTCATAAGGTGGGAAGCCCACTTCCTGTTTCACAGACAGATGTCTTCTAGCTGTCTTCACATGGTGGAAGGGACAAGGAAGCTCTCAGGGATCTCTCTCTCTCTTTTTAATGTTTATTTATTTTGAGAGAGAGAGAGAGAGAGAATGCAACCAGGGGAGGGACAGAGAGAGAGGTGAGAGAGCATCCCAAGCAGGCTCCACATTGTCAGCTCAGAGCCTGATGCGGGGCTTGAACTCACAAACCATGAGATCCTGACCTGAGCCAAAACCAAGAGTCAGACACTTAACTGACTGAGCCACCCAGGTGCCCCAGGTGATTAGAGTTTTAAATACACAGAGAACTACAAATCAGTGTGAAAAAGAAAATACAGGAAAAAATTCTATAAAATATGAATAAATAATTTACAGATCTGTGTATATACAAACTATAGTCAAGTAAAATGGGGTTCATTTAATAACAAGAAAATGCAAATTAAAATGAGATATTTTTCATTTTTCATCCATCCAACTAGCAAAATTTAAAGAGTTTATTCATGTTCAGATCAGTGTTGTCAAGAAAGAAGAAAAGCAAACATTCTTACACACACTGGGATTTCTCTTATAAAGGTACTACTCCCATTGGGTGGAGCACTAATGACCTACTTACCCCCTAAAGGCTCTACCTTATAATACCATTACATTGGGGATTAGGTTTCAACATATGAATTTGGTGGGGGGAGACACAAAACTATTACACAATTTATAGTAGTACAACAAGTAGACTTAAGTTCATTACTGGTAAAATATATTCTTTCCTTGCCCTTTTCCAATGTTGTACATAAGGGCAGTTTATTCTCAAGTACAAGCAGTCTCATAGGTTAGCTGGACTTTATTTTGAATATACATATAAGATATAACTTTAAATGCTTAGGGCTTCCTTTCATGGGCTGTGTCACACCCTGCGTATCAAACTTACACGAGAAAGCCAATTACACACTGGACTGTTAGATTCTTTGATTTTTAATTCTGAGTCTGCCACAGGCATATGTCTCTGAGAAAGTCTTTGAAAAACCTTGTTTTCACTTCTTTCCTTATAAAATGAGATTTTACAATCTGCTAGAGAAATTCTGAGGATTACATATCAAATGATGGCAAAGCACTTTGAAAGTACTAAATGGGATTATTAATAATTTAAGAGAGAAGCAAGCCTTCATCTGAGTTGTTGAAAGAAATATGTGGCATATTTATTTCAATCATTTATCATTTCACTGAAATTTCCTCTACCTTGAGCTACTCAGAAAACACCTGATTCTTTTTAAAATGGGACTTTAAAACTGGTTCCCTTTTTATAGTTTTTCAAAGTACTTTCATACCAGTTACCTTATTGGAACCTCACAAAAACCCCAGGAGGTATAAATAACATATTATGTAGGAATGAGGCTGCAAGAAATAGAATATCCTAAAAATATTCATTTAAACAAATAGCGTTTATTATCCTTGCTTTAAGGAAAAGACCAGGGTTAAGAAGTTCAGGGCAGATCAAGAGACTCAGTGGTGTCATCAAAGATTTAGACTTTTGTCTTTTCCCTCTGCTATCTTTGCTGAGTTGGCTCTTCACTTCATGTTCACAAAATGGCTGCTATGGCTCCTGAAAAAATTTATTTTCAAGGTAGAAGGACACCACACTAACCACACCTGTTCCTTTACAAGTAAAACAAAAGCTTTTCTAGAAGCTACCCCTGGCAGAATCACTCTAAAACTAGATCATATGACCCTTGCCAGGGCAAGAAAAGGGAAGGCAGTGAGTGTATGGTTTTTTATGCTCTGTAGAGACAGACAGAAGGGAAGGAATAAGGGGGCTGAGAACAACTCTGAGAACCCAATGCCAGTATTGATGAAGAATGGGAAGCATTAAAAAGTAATTTTTTCCAGATGGCACAGCAAAGAAGATTAAAACAGATCTGAATTTTTCTGCTTAAGTGGAAATATCTAACAATAAATTATAAAGTCAACTGAAATTTTTTAAGGGGTGACCATGCTGAAGCCTACTTCAGCTACTCTTACTAACATATACTCATACATGTATGACCCCAGGTACCTCCATAACAGTGCTGAAGCAGAAGAATGACTTTCCTCCTGTGCACATAATCAACTTGTTAGTTTTTGAGGAATCACCTTTTACCAGCAGTCCAACATACAGCCTGCTCTCCTTTTCTTGTTCTCCACTATAAAGGGAAATTCAGCAAGGCCATACTGAATAAGTTGGAAAAGGTAATCATTTGAAAGAGGACAGCAACAGGGAAGACAACTTCTGTGTCTCCCTGTCTGAATCAGTCATAGTTTGTGGACAAGAAAAAGAGCTTAAAAAATACAATGCAGGGAATTGTGTGCTTAGGTGTGTTGGAGACAATAGAGGAGTAAGGTACAGAAATGACTCCCAGTCAACATCATACAACATGCTTGTCAGGAGAACTGCTACCTCTGACATATTCAGAGATGTGGGACTTCAGAAGGTGACTTTTGGGTTGGGTGACCTCAAAACTCATTGCCAATTCTGTGATGCAGGGTCCAGGAAGCTGCAGTCACCTCCCTTCCCATCACAGCTGCTCCTTGACACACCTATCTGGTTATCAACACACTAGACTTTTGCTCCAAAAAAAACCCAAAGTCTTCATAATTATGTTTGCCAGTAGAAAGACCCAAAGCAAGATGGCACCCATCTCATATCTACCTTAAAGGCTCTGCATAAGTGCATTCAATTAGAGTCTAATTTGCATCCAGAACACCAACTTTGTGGGAGTTTAGGAAAGGTAGGATTTAGTACGCCAGTCTCTGCATGATTCTACACACACATGGAAGTTAGAACTGATGCTGAGTGCCGTCATGTCCATAACACTGCTGCCCCTTTCAAACACAGATGGAAGACAAGGACCAAAGGGTTAACAGTAGAAAAGAGTTTTCCATTAGTGTCTACCTTTTGGCCAGGACTTGCTCATGATGTATGAATTTAACTTGGTCATAAGTTCCAGTGACAAAGGCTTAATTTAGCATAAATTCTGCAGGATATCAGATCTGCTGTCTGGTATATAAAAAGCAACAGTCATTATTTACTGAGGACTTATTTTGTGCCAGACTGTATTATTAATGCTTACATATAATTTATTAAAACTCACAATAACTCTGTGTGGTAGGAAACGTTATTAGAGCCAATGTTCAGATGATGAAATTGAGGAACAGAGTCCTGAATGTTGTAGAGATACCAGTGGTGGAGCCACATTTAGCAGAGCAGTCTGACTCCAGAGTCCAGGTTCCAAATAACTATAATGTATCGTTGCTCCATAAAATTAGTTTAATATAAAGCTATACTGGAGGAATTTGCCCTTCACGATCTCCCTTTTGATTTACCACTAGGATTCTGCTGGCTCCCTGATCAATCAATTTTGATGACTTTTATAGAATCCAAGATGGTACAGTTATAAGCATTCCTGTTCAGCTAATCCTATTTGCCACTGGTATCTATCATAAAATTAGATCTGTATTTTGCTTGAGATTTTTTCTGAGATTTAAACTCACATTGAAAGAAATTTATCATTTTCCTAAGAGTTCCCCCAAAATCAAAAGGGAGGACCACTCATTTTACACTTTTCTCATATCAGAAAAAAAGGCCTTAATTCTTCAGAGGAGGCTTGGGGGGCCAAATGTTATAGGACTCTCCCCTTAGGCACACTTGATTAGTCTAAGGTTTTTCACAGGATACTGAATCCTGTAACTAAGAAAAGAGACTTAATTCTTCTTAGGGGGCCAAGCTGTGAACTGGGAATTAGAAACACATACCATGAAAATGAAGCCAGATGACCTGAAAAAATGATACATGGGAAAAGAGAAGTACCAACGACCAACAGATAGGGGGAAACTAATATAGAGAGGGTTAATTGTGGAAGTGATCAATCTGATTATAGCTGTGCCTGACTGACACCAAGCTGCATCCCCTGTCTTTATTTCATGACAGTACCCCAGAGGTCTTCTCAAAAACTTCCAATAATTTCCCCTCTATTTCACTCACTCATTCCTATTTAACAACAAACCATCCCAAAACTTTGTGGCCCCAAACAACGTTATCATTTATTTTGCTTATAAATCTGCAGAGCTGGGAGGCAGCAGTTTGCCTCTGCTCCAGTCAGCACCAGCTAGGATGGCTTGTAGGTTGAGGACTACAGGAGTCTGAAGGCTGGCTCATTCACTCCCAAGCCTGGCAGCTGATACTGGCTGTCAACGGGGACCTCACTTGGAGCTGGGGTGGGAACACCTTCACGAAATTCTTCAGTCAGAGGGGCTACCTGACTTCCTTACAACAAGGTAGCTAGATTCCAAAGGCAAGCATCCCTGGAGAGGAAGAGAGTTGGGGCAGGTATATCAGCTTTCATATAACCATGAAATTAAAAAATGGTCACCTCCACATAGTCACAGGCCCACCCAGATTTATGTGGAATGTCAGCATCATATTGTAAGAAGAGCTTGTGGTGTGTACTACATTGATGTGGGTATCTTTGGAAAATATGATCTGCCACATCCTCTGTAAGGTGATATAGTGCTATTGTGATGATATTTATTTATTATCTATGTATTTATAATATAATCAAGTGTGTGTGTGTGTGTGTGTGTGTGTGTGTGTGTGTTAGTCTTTGTGTCTGACTTCTGGCACATAACTCCTAAAACCCTTGGAATCTCTGGAGTGACAGTGTCTCTTATATTCTAATGAGATGACTGCTGGCTGAGGATCCCTAGGCAGCGTCAGGATGGGGGCTGGTTGCCAGAAAAACCATGGCATGAATAGAGGGTTGGAACTTTGAACCTCACCCCCTGACCTACAGGAGAAGAGCCAGTGATAGAGTTAATCACCAATGGCCAATGATTTAATCAGTAATGCTTGCATAATGAAACTTCCATTCTAACCCCTGAACAACAGTAGAGTTTCATCAGCCTCCAGGTTGATAAACACAATGAGGTGCAGAGAGGCTGGCAGGCCCAGAGAGGACATGAAAGCTCTACACACCCTCCCTCCCCATACCTTGACCTATGCATCTCCTCCATTTGGTTGTTACTGAGTTGAACCCTTTATAATGAACCTGAAATTGTTAAGTAAAGTGTTTTCCTGAGTTCTGTAAGATGTTCTAGCAAATTATCAAAACTGAGGAGGGAGTCATGGGAATCCTCAATTTATGGAGGCCTGGGAGTTGAAATTGGTATCTGAAGTGGTGGCAGTCTTGTGGGAGTAAGCTCTTAATCTATGGGGTCTGTGCTAACTCTGGGTAGTTAGTGTCAGAATTGAATTGAACTGTAGAACACCCACCCCCAGTTGATGGTTGAAGAGTTGGAAAATTTGTTGGTACTGGGAAAACACCACACATTTGGTATCAGAAGTGTTGTGAGTAGAAACAGCTCAAAGTTATTTAAAAGTGTTTTCTACTTACAAACAAGTGTGTTTAAGTTTTAAATAGATTATATATTTGTAGGGTACACAAAAAATAATTTGTGTGTGTATGTATATAGATAGAAATATAATGAAAACTGTCACTCCCTCCCTACCTCCCAGCCCTCCAGTTTCCTTCTGTAGGGGCAAGACATGTTATCAGTTTCCTGTAAGTCTTTCAAGAGTTATTTTTTGCTGCTATAAGAAAATATACATAGACCTCTCCTTCAACTATTCCATGCAAATGGTATCCCCTTTCAGCACTTCATTCTTTCAGTTATAGAGATGACTATGTATATGTATATTTTTTCTCAGCCTTTTAAAGGGTACTTAGTATGCCAATATAAGGATGTACTATAATTTATGTAACCAGTAACTTATTAATAAACATTTAAGGTTGTTTCCAATAAAGCTTTTACAAACAACTCTGCAATAAACAACCTTCTATATCTCTCCCTTTGTATGTATATGAGTATATTTATAGGATAAATTTACTGGAAATACGACTTATGAGTTAACAATTATAAGCCTTGGCAATTTTGTTAGATTTTGAAAAATCCCAGTACCAACTCTGAATACTCGTTTCCAACATGTTCCCTAACACAATATATTATCAGAATTTCTGATCTTTGTCAATCTATCGGGTGAAAAATAGTATACCTGAGTAATATGTGTTTCTCTCTATGAATGGTGGTGAGCATCTGTGTAAGATTTTCTTTGAACTGTCTTTTCATATCCTTTGTTCCTGAAGGACCATTTTAACAAGCCTGGCAGATATCTGCAACCATTGCCTAAATGCCTCTGCCAACGCAGAGGTTTAAAGCCAGGACAGAGATAGGACCTAAGACGGGGAGAATCTTAAAACTATGTACATCAGAGAAGAAATATCTTTTCAAAAAAGGGTTTTCTTTTTTAATTTCATGACTTACATATATTTTTTAAAATGTTTATTTATTTATTGTTAGAGAGAATACATGCATGCACTAGTGGGAGAAGAGCAGAGACAGGCAGAGAGAGAATCCCAAGCAGACTCCACACTCAGCACAGAGGCTGACACGGGGCTCCATCCCACAACCTTGAGATCATGACCATCTTAAAGTATCTCTGAGCAAACAGGGTAACTTTCTTTATTTTCAGCAACTTAAGGAATCAAGTACATGACAATATCCAAGGGAGGAAGAAGGGAGACCATTAAATACTAACTTAGGTGAACTTCCAACTTCTAGAACTTTGTCTCTAGGGAAGGAAAAGATTTCCTGAAAGGTCGTTCCTCCCCTTAGTTGAGCCTTTTAAAACAAGAAAGAAATGAATTTCACAGGAGTGTGGACTGTTAACTAAATTTTCAGGCAAGATTGTTTTGATTAAAATTATCATGGTAACAATACCTGAGTGAAAAGTGGTTCTTCTGTTTATTTTTATTCCACTATAAGCACAATCTGTGGGTTTTGTTTGCTCGTTTGTTCCTTTTTACTCACCTAATTGCATTTCCAAGCTGGAAAATATACATTTAGTTACAGAATAGGATTCTCTGGGTTTCTTATTATCAGCTAAAAATGTAACTGAGGATGAGGATCCTGTTCAGCTGCAGTTTGGGGGTGCTTTGTGGCAGTTAACATGGGAGGAGAAGGGTAAGTTGACAGTCCACCGAAATGGAAGGGCTGATAAGGAAGTCTCCTCACCAGGCTGTGATGCAACTGGTCTGGACATGCCAAACTTTGGATTTTCCATGGTACCGAGGTTAGTAGGAGAGAATAGGAAGTGGACATCATGGCAAATACAAAGAGGACAAAAGAGCATTTTTCCATTACCTCAAGCCTTTCCCAGATACCTTATAAGTAACACAGATGAATAACTGGATTCCCTCCTTCCTTGCTTTGCCATACTCTTGGGGAGTCTTACAAGGGAGTAGGGACCCAGATAAACCTCGAACTGGTAGTCTACATTCGTTGTGTCTTATAATCTTTCCAGTCCAATAGGTGGTGGGGGGTGTGAACCAAACTTACTGTATATATCTTAATCTCAAAGTAGAAATAGCAGCCTTCAGTTTTGGAAGTAGAACAGAGTGATAATGTGAGTCCGAATGTTTTGATATAAAAAGGGAGTGTTGATTATTTCCCCTGCATGAGGTAAACATCACCTGGAATCTAGATGTGTGGACAAAATGAAAGATACCAACTAAGACTCGTTATCATTAGCCTTGTGACTCCAATAGACAAACTAAACATTCCCTTTGTGCAATGAGAACAGTGATAATAGAAAGAAGAGGGTAGCCTGGGCAAAATGCTGATGCTCTCTGTGGGCTTCCTCTCTGAGTCCTTTTTCCCACTCTCACTTGTCACACACACAAGCTAATTGTAGCTACGATGTCAGTTTCAAAGTTTAAGGTTTGACTTTCACAACCGTGACATTTAAGTAAGGGTCCTTTGAAGCCCAAGAGTTTTCCAAATGTGGATGTGAACAGCTGAACTTAGATACTAATAGCTCTTGCATGTGGGTTGGCAGAAGGATGGAGGCAGGACCACTAAGACAGGAAGGTGGGGATGGCCAGGCTAGCATGGATCTGTCAGGGTTAATGAGTATAAGGAGCAGAGTAATGTTTTCAAATACCACCCAATATCTTTTCTGTGCAATGCAGGTGGGTTCCTCCCCCGCCCCTTTTTAGTTTTTCACTATAAAGACCAATTGATGAAAGCAACAAACTGAAGTAATATCTAAAGAAAACTTGTTTGAACTTTTTTTCTAGTGAGACTCTTTTTTTCTCCTGATAACCTAACTTTTCAATGGTTTTCTTAAATATCCCATAACTGAGTTTTCACACATCAAGATCTAAAGCTTGAAGATCAGATAAGGAGGGGAAAGGACAAAGTTCAGAAGGAAAAATCTCATCCAGAGTCTAGAGGAAGAGAACTAGTAATAAAGCAAGTCTCCTGGAAGTCTGTAGAAGAGCAGGCTCTGGAAAATTGAAGTCAGTGGGACAAATTATCTTCTTTCCCTGTGAGAAACTTCCAGCCTGCCAATCCTGCCTCCAGTCCAGCCTGGGCAAGGTAAGGGAGCAGTAGTTGGGGAATTAAGATACAGTCATCTCAGAACAGCTTCATAGATCCCAACCATTCCA
Organism: Panthera uncia; assembly: GCF_023721935.1. Classification (NCBI taxonomy): domain Eukaryota; kingdom Metazoa; phylum Chordata; class Mammalia; order Carnivora; family Felidae; genus Panthera; species Panthera uncia. Next base: position 117,220,363 of record NC_064810.1, on the reverse strand, counting down.
CTAGCCTTTGGAAAAGCAGTCAGGTGTTCTTGAAACCTTGAGGAAGGGGTCCCAAGAAGACCTGCAGTCAATTGAGAAGGCTACATTGTGAGAAGAGCTGACAATTGAGGGCAGTAGCAAGGTTCATGAACATGCTAAATTTGACCTTATGGGCTCTGGGCAAGGCATTCAGTCTCTCTGAGCCTCAGTTTCCTTATCTGTATACATCACACAGAGCTGAGATGGGAATTACACATGCTAATGCACTTCAAGTTCATAGAACAATGCCCTTTCACATGGTATGTGCTCAATAAAGGCTTGTTGTCATCAACATCAGTTGTAAACACTGCTCCTAACACCAAGTGAGACCAGCTTCGCTCCTGTGGTTGACAGACCAAGACCCTAGTCATTAAGAGGCAAAAGACATTGTGGCAGATGTGGCAAGTGGCAAAATAAAGTGAGATACTGTAACCAGGGTCAACAACTCATGAACCGTGCCCCCAGATTTACATCAATCAGATAAGGAAAAGATGGAATAACACAGACTAATTACTCACAATACACTATTTTAAACTGGATGAGATGGAAACAATTCACTCGACAAATCAAGTATTTTTTTTTTAAACATTTATTTTTAAGAGAGTGCAAGCAGGGGAGGGGCAGAGAGAGGGGACAGAGGATCTGAAGCAGGCTCTGCACTGACAGCAACCAATCCGATGTGGGGCCTGAACTCACAAACTACAAGATCATGACCCTAGCCAAAGTCAGATGTTCAACTTACTGAACCACCCAGGTGCCCTCAAATATTTTCTGTGGTCAAGAGGCTTGTAAGAAGGTAGAGGAATACGGGAACAGATATAAAAAAAATAAAGGCAGTTCCTTTTCATGCACATTTTATAAGAGTACATTAAATTCTGTCATATGGTTCTCTGGCCTTGTTTTTAAGGAAGTTAATTTAATTTCATGCACATTTGATTCATGCTCATTTGATTCATGTTCATACTGGCCTACACTTGTCTATGGAAGTGCTAAGGACTGCCAGCATTCATTGATCAGTAGTTTCTCTGGCAATTGAATAATTTTTAACATAAATTTTATATACTTGATTCTAAACATAATAAAATTTGAAATTTAAACAAAGTATAAAGAAGAAAATTTCAATCACTAGTTATTACACAAACCAGAATGAACTATAGTGAACACTGTAAGAATTTTCTCCAATTTTTCATTTATGCATAAATTTTTAAAATTACAGTTATATGATATCTAAAATTTTGTATTTGTTTTTTTTTACTGAGCATTATATAGTGTACATTTTCCTGGAATTACCCAGAAGTAAAATTTGTTTGGAAATCATTTTAATATCTATATAATATTCCATCATGTGAGTAAATAAAAATGTGTTAAATTTTTCCTTTATTGTTTGACATTTAAATTGTTTCCAATTTTTCATTATGATTAATAATGCTATATTGAAATCCTTTTACCTAAATTAATTGGTAGGTCATATTCTGGATTTCTAGAAGAGAAACCACTAAATCCGTAAAATGATATCAACTTCATATACTTTACATTCTTATTTCCAAATTTTTTCCCAAAAATGTCTAAATTTATATTTCTTTAAGCAGTATATGAGAGTACCCTTATCAACTAGTCGGTGATGAATCCTTTGTTTAAATAAACTCTATATTTCACTAGTGTTTTTCTTCTAGTCATCCATCCATTAACTCATTTATTCAACAAAAATTTAGTGAATGCCTGCCCTGTGCTAAATATAGTTCTAAGTGCTGAGTGATAGCCATAAACAAAATCCCTGCTCTCACAAAGGGGTAGGTTGTAAATAAGGTCAGAAATGCAGCCAGCACCCGATGGCCTAGCGCCTTCGGTGCCACAGTATGTAAGGACTTTGAATTAAATTTTATATGTAACGGAAAGCCATAAAGAAAGTTCAGACAGAGCAATGACATGATCTTGTTTACATGTTTAAAGGATCATTCTGACTGTTGGTGGTGAAAAGAACATAAGGAGGTATGAGAGGCATCCATTACCCTAAATTCCTATTCTTCCAGGCCAGGAAATTGGTAAGAGGGCTAGGATAGAGAGGTAGGGTGCAGGTGGTGAAATATGGAATCTAGATGATTATTTATAAAAGATTTTTTTACATAATTATGGTAATCTGCCTTTTATTTGTTATTTTGTTGAAAATATATTGCTGGTTATCATTTAACTTTTAAATTTGTATATGCTTTTTGACATATGATTTTTGATTTAACATTTCTATGTATCAAATAAATTCTTCTCATCCTCTCTTGCCCTGAAATTTATTTTTTGTGGTTAATGGGTTTATGAAACATGATTTTAAACTCTAATTCTTTCTGTCACATTTTTGTCGGAGGCCTAAAAAGGTTGTGACAAAAACAAATGGGTGGCAGGTGCTCCCACATTCCCAAATGTCTCAACATCACTAGCAAATGAGTAACAAACATCAGAGTGTGACCCTTAGCCAAACCATAGAAAACGGCCTAAAAGGACTAACAATGAAAAAGCCAAAGGAGGGTGGCTTTTTATTTTATTTTATTTTATTTTTAATTTTATTTTCTTAATTTTTTTTATGTTTATTTATTTTTGAGACAGAGAGAGACAGAGCATGAGTGGCAGATGGGCAGAGAGAGAGAGACACAGAATCAGAAGCAGGGTCCAGACTCTGAGCTGTCAGCACAGAGCCCGACACGGGGCTCAAACTCACAAACCGTGAGATCATGACCTGAGCCAAAGTCGGTCGCTCAACTGACTGAGCCACCCAGGCGCCCCGAGGGTGGCTTTTTAGAGAGAATACTTGGTGTAGGTTTCATACCTACCCTGAGAGGACAATTAGAAACTTTTCCTCTTCATCTCAAGCCCAGTTGGGGGCTTCTAGGAGGCCATCCTTGGAGCATGGTATGTGGTTCCCTGGCATTTGGGGACTCATGGGACTAGAGTGACTCAAGCCACTTGCCAGTCTCCAGGGACATATTAGCCAAAGTGACCCATGGCAGCAGAAGGCTGCATTTAGGTAGTGATAGTGGGTCAAAGTGCTTATTTCTCTGGAGGCAGATGTGAACAAGCATGGTGGTGCAGAGGTATTATTTAATAGGAAACTTCTACAGTGACTAACCCTCTGATTTGTCTAGGACCGTCCCAGTGTTAGTACTAAAAGTCTCACATCCTGGGAAACTCTTCCATCTCAGGTAAATCAGGGTAGTTGGTCATCCTACACCTTAACCAAAAAGTCATGAAAAAAGGGAGATAGAGGCTCAGTGGGCACAGAGGCAAGAATTAGCCCATGAAAAGCTCTGCGGTAGAAGGGGCTACCAGGGGACCCTTCCAGTAGTCCCCCCAGAAAACCCCTGCGTGATAAAGAGTCAGTTTTAAACATCTGTGAGAGTCAGGGAGAGCAGGCTCAGAGTACCTTACTAGCTGTCAGAACTTTCTGCTCCTCACCACTCCTACTTTTATGACTGAATGTAACTTGAGAGACTTAATACCTAAAAGGGTTGGATAAATGATGGGACCTATGTGCGCAGGGCAGTACCCAGGTACAAGGGAAGAAAGATGCTGATGTGGCAGATTCACAAGGATGGCAGTGAGAAAGTATGAAACTACCTGATGTTGCCTCCCCTCTTTCAATGTCAGTCACAGTGTCATGAAGGGAGATGAGGGTATCACTGGATTCTTACCCAGAAGCCAGTTTTCCAAGGGTACATTTGTCAAGTTCTATCTCTTTTTCACTAGGTTTATATGTTAAACTCTGTTTAAGGCTATCCTTGATTCTTTGTTGGTTCTTACAAAAATATGGTATTTCCATATTTACATATTATAAAATACAATTTCTATATTTCAGTTATTAGAGTTTTACAGTATGTAGTCATTCACTTTTCAAGATACACTTTGAGAAAAATCTCACAAATTCTCAATACTCAGCACATCAGGATTTTAATTTAGATTATAATAAAATATATTAATCTGGCAAGCCTTAACATTTTAAAAAGTATAGTCTTTCTAGACCGTCTGTGTTTGAATGATGACTTTGCCACTTGTGAGCTCTGTGGTCATGGGCAAGTTTCCTCATTTATAAAATGAGGCTAATAATCATATTTACTTCAGATAGTTGTAGTGAGGTGTAGAATGAGTTAACAAACGAAAAATACTTAGAAAGGTGTCTACCATGTAGCACATGCTATGTGTTTGCTATTATACTATTATTATTATCGAGAGACATGGTATGCATGGTTGCTTTATACAGGGTAAACATAGCAAATCTGGAACTATGCTCTTTACACTTTCCTCTCCTATGTGGTTCTGGTTAGGGTTGGCCACAGAAGAAATGTAGACAAGAGTTAAGGGAGGAAATGAAGGACTAATTGGGCCTACAGCTCCTCCAGTTAATGTCAGACTTCCTTCTTCAGCTCTCTGAATCTGAGTCAAGTTTATGCTGCAGGCTCACACTGGGTAAGGGTGTCAGCTTGTTCTGCAAGAGACCTGCATCATTGGAGTTGGAGGCGATGAAAGAAAAACACAATTTCCAGTCTTTCCCTGCTCTCCCCCACTTAAGACCACCTTTTTTTCCCATTTGCCAACTCTGTTGACACAAGGCCAGCACACTAGATGCAAAAACAACTGCCTTAAAAATAATAATAAAAAAAATAGGGGCACCTGGGTGGCTCAGTCAGTTAAACGTCTGGCTTCAGCTCAGGTCATGATCTCATGGTTTGTGGGTTCAAGCCCCATGTCGGGCTCTTTGCTGACAGCTCAGAGCCTGAAGCCTGCTTCACATTCTGTCTCCCTCTCTCTCTGACCCTCCCTCCCTCACACTCTGTCTCTCTCCCCATCTCAAAAATTTAAAAAGGAAGGAAGGAAGGAAGGAAGGAAGGAAGGAAGGAAGGAAGGAAGGAAAGAGAGAGAGAGAGAGAGAGAGAGAGAGAGAAAGAAAAACATAAAAAAAACCCACAAACAACTGCCTTACATTGATTTCTCAACTTGTTCCCACAGTTGTAAGGTCTAATTCTTTAATACATCCCTTATTCTCCATCACTCATAATGGTTTTGCTTCACTGATAGAACCCTAATACAATTTCTCTCCATTTATTCATTTATTTTATTTGTACTTGTCAGTAAATGTAATTTTCACCATGTATGTTTTGTACATTTCTTAATAGGCTCAATTCTTATTCTATTTTATGTCTTTGGCTGACATTGAGAATGGGATACTGTGTTTCCCCTACCACGTCTTCTAATAGGTAAATTTAGAGAAACTACTGATTTTTGTATATTTTATACTGTATTCTGGGCACTATAGCAAACTCCCTTATCAGTTCTAGAAGTTTTTACAGGTACCCTTTATATCACTTAGGAAAGGAGAAAGTATTGGGAGCACAATACTGTTACTTTCCTTCTTTTTAGGCATGTCTCAGCCTTTCGAATAATAACCGTTTTTGTTCTCCTCCATTCTTCCTTCCTTTCACCCTGGTAAAGGGTAGTCTTCCTTAGTTCTTGAGCAGAAATTTCAAGCTTCTTTCAGTTGTTCTTTGGAAAATAGTGTTTGTGAAACTCTTCCATGATATTCCACTGCTAAGAAATAAATGGAAAGCAACTATCCTCCAGACTCCCAATTTCTTCCAATTTTACTGCAGCCCTTAGGATGGGTTATCCAGTTCAATCCACATAATAAAGCTCTTAGTGTTTCTTTTCAGCCAGTGATAATCAGATCAAATTGCAGGCTTGAAATGTAAATGACCCAGAATCTGAAACAACTCACCACTGGTGAAATATCAGCCCCACAGAAAATTGGGTCTGCTTTACTCTGAAAATCTAGTACTAAGCCAAAAAAAGCCAAGAAGCCTGAAAAGAGGGACAAAGATTAAATAAGCAAATCATAAACACTTTAGAAAAAGAATAATTTTCCTCAGTCCATGAGCCTATTAAATATTCAGTTCTTAATGACCAGAACATAACATGATTGCTTACATAAAAAGGACTATTCTTCATCCACAGCTCTTCTTAGCTGAATCACTGGTATTATCCAACACAAATCATACTTTAAAATGTTGTAAGTTTAAAAAAAAAAGAATAAATGCTTTCACTAAATGAAAATACCATGCTTCTTCTGAAACAGATGGAAGCAAAAAGCTTTCTGTTCACTGCGAGCATGCACCAAATCATGCCCACAACCTCTATTATATGAGCTGCAGGCTAAGTAATGACTTTTCTTTTATGTTTTTAATTTTTGAAAAACATCAAATGAATATATTTTGTAATATATTGAAATTACATGAAGGTTAAATTTCAATGCTGCTAAAAGGTAAACTGAGGCATATTAAAAATGTTTTTTAATTTATTTGAGCATAAATCTACTGCAATGGAGCATCACCAAATTCGAAGTGATGGCAGAGCTCCACTGACAAGGAGCTCAGGGAGAGACTTTCACACAGAAAAGGGGGAAGCAAAGTAAGGAAATTATTAATTGGCTATAACTTAAAGCCGAGTTGGCTATTTGTGATTGGTTGTCCTTAGGTTTCATTTTCATAAATCTGAGTCATTTATAGGCTAGGATTTTAGTTTGCTAATGTAGTCCACCATTGCAACAGAGCTACCTCAACCTAATGGCCTCCTGGTTTAATTAATTTAACAGAGTCCATCAAGAAAATTTTATTGAAACACATACATGCTCATTTGTTGACACATTGTCCACAGCTAGTTTCACATTACAACCTGAGTAGAGTTGTTGCAAAGGAGTATGACCTAAATGCTTACTATCCATTCCTTTGCAGAAACAGTTTGCTCACCCCTAGGTAGACCAGTTTGAAAACCTTGGCATTATTGATATTTTGGACCACTTCCCATCCACCCTTAACAAAAATGTCTCCAGATTGAGAACCACAGTTCCAGATGATGAGAATAGCACCCCTGCAATCTTCACAAGGACCTAAGGACAATCCAGGTTGCTGAAAGGTAAGAAAGAGGAAAGGAAAGGAAAAGAAAATACTACAAATACTATTTGTATTTAATTTTAAAACTCCCCACGGGGCACCTGGGTGACTTAGTCAGTTGAGTGTCCCACTCTTGCTTTCAGCTCAGGTCATGATCTCATGGTTCATGAGTGTGAGCCCCATGTCTGGCTCTGTGCTGCCAGTGGAGAGCCTGCCTGGGATTCTCTCTCTCCCCCTGCCTCAAAATAAATAAATAAACTTAAAAAAAAAACCCAAAAAACTCCCAAGCATAAAGTATATGATGGTATCAAAAACTGCAATTCACATGGATCCTAGGTATGTAGGGAACATGAAGTTACTTTTGGTTCTTTTTTTTTTTTTTTTTTTTTTTTTTACTTTTGGTTAAGACATCAGTCTTCCTCTTAGCAGTATAATGTAATGTAGCACCTCCTACTTGCAAGGATTCCTTACATGTTAATTTTCTGATAAACTCTTAATTGTATGCTAAAGATGCTATCTATACATTTAGTTTGCTACAGGCTGTGGGACTTATTTCTTTAGGTTCCAGAAAGTTCTCTGATAAAAGAGAATTTCCTTAGTTCCCAGAAGATTCACTCTGGGGAGGGAAGTTTTCCCCTCACAATTTTTTTGTTTGTTTGTTGGATCTTGTTGAACCTTTTCTGACCTCAGTCCCCTTGACTTTACTTTTGCCATGACTCTGAAGACTGGCTTCTCACCAGTCTCTAGAAGTCCCAGTTTGAGTTTAGCCTGGGATTCAGACATGTCTGACATTTCTAGGAATTGTGCAGTGAGCTCAGTAGCAGCTTGTTTTCCCAAGAACCTCCTAAGGGAAAATTCATCCTGAGGGAAATAGGTGCCAAGCACAGGGGGCTTAGCCCAGAAACATCTGAAGGGAGAGAAGACTGTGAACATAGTAAATTGTCTGATATGTACATTCGTCTCTGGGTCTAGTCCCTACTGTGCTGGGACTCACGTCCCTAAAATAAACCTGGGAGAACTACTGCCCTAAAAACACCTTTAAGACATCAAGCATTTGTCTACCTACATAACAAATTTTGACATTCAAAAAGTATTGAACTATTTTAATTTTCAAAAAGTTAAAAACATAACTTTCACACAAATATAGTGAGCACGTATCAAATATTTATTTAATTCAGTAATGAAGGAACTAACAGAGTCTGGTTTAAAAAAGAATATAAGAAACAATTATTCACAGATTTGTATTTGTAAACTTGTCTACTCACTAAAATTTAATTGTAACCCCAAATCAATACTCGTGGCACTTTTGCACTCATTCACGAAGGCTTTGTGCAGAGGTGTGGTGCAGAAAAGTAAAAAAATTGAATTTCCCAACATCTAAGTTGCCAGCTGCCAGCAAAGAGGAAGGAGCTCTGCCTTCTTACTTCAGCTCTCATGCTGTAAATGAGTATCCTTTTTGACGTCTATTTATTGCCACATTTTACAAAATTTTTGTCTTTTTCTTGGTGAATCTACTGTTCAAAATGACTCCCACACAAAGTGTTGGGATGCCATCTATTGTTTTTAAGCTCAAGAAAGTTGTGATATGCCTTACAGAGAAAATATGTGTATTAGATAAGCTTCCTTCAGACATGAGTTATGTGCAGTTGGCTGGGAGTTCAACATAAAGGAATCAACAATATATAGTAAATAAGGTGTCTTTAAAAGAAACACATAAAAATCAAGGTTATGTGTTGATTAATTGATGAAAATGTGATGAGAAGCTTGAAGGAATCTAACCATATCTTTCCTCAGTAAAAGTTTTGTACTAGACAGAAATCTTGTGTAGCTTATCAATTTTCTAGAAGGTAACATCCAACTTTACCGAGCAGAAACCTAATGGTTCATTATTCACTAATTCAGTGTTCACAGTGACTTTATAGAATGTAACTGTCACAAACACTGAGCATCAACTATATATAAATTCAGAGAAGAAAAGAATTTTGGAATAGAACTGCAAAGTTAGATTTAAAAAAAACTGGTCAATGACTACCATTAGTAGTACGATAAAACTTTTGTACTAGATAGAAATCATTGGCAGCTTATCAATCTTCTAGAAGTTGACATACAACTTTACATCGTGGAAAAATAATCAATAGTAAGTAGAAAGTCAAACCTGCAGTCTGCTAGAGCATCAGCTGACTCTTAATCAGGTTTGGAAGACAATGCTCTAGTACAGGTTTCTTGACTTCACTACTCTTGACACTCTGGGCTGGATAATTTAGATCACCATTGCTGGAGGTTGTCCTATGGGTTGTATGATGTCCTGCAGCACCTCTGCCTCTATTCACTGGACACCAGTAGCACCTTACCTCCCAATCTTAACAATTAAAATTGTTTCCAGATTTAAATAAACAACCACTAGGGGTCAAAATTGCCCCTGGTTAAGAACCACTAGTTAGTATGATTTTAAAAGAGCACATGGTTATATTTTACTTTTTTCTAAGTTTTGGATGTTTTTTCTTAATACACTCATAAAAGGGGAAGAAAGATGTCTTTTGCCCTCTGCAACACACATGGACACATGCAGCATAATTTGGAATCCTGTGTATATTTTATTTTTCACTTGTTTATAGTCTATCTCAAACACAGAAAACATTCAATAAATATTTCCTGTAGGAAGCCATAAAGCTTGAAGTTTCCAGAGTCTCAGTCTAGGGTGAGGCATTGGGACAGGGGATGGAGAGGGCAGGTGCCTGAGGAGAAATATGTTATGGAAGCTGAATCATTGCTGCCCATAGGAGATATCTGCCTACCTTCTCCCAGAAGGACTGGAGGGCTACACTTTATAAGGGATGAGGCCCTAAATGATGAGGAAAAGAGATGTCCAGTTGGAACTGTGACTCCATTTGTAGACACAAGCTGCTAAGGCCTGGGGAATTAAGTGATACTGACATCAGCCAGTGACATTATCACAAAGATGGCTCCATAAGAGTAGTATGGCCTCTAAGGGATTAGAAAGGGTATAATTCCTGGCTCCCCCACTGATTAGCTTAACTTCTCAGAGCTTCAATTTCTCTATAAAATGGATATAATACTAGTACTGTTATGAATTGAACTGCATCCTTCAAAATTCATATGTTGATGTCCTAATGTTCAATGTGATGTTATTTGGAGATGAGGTCTTTGGGAGATAATTAGGTTTAGATGAAGTCATAAGGGTGTTGGGATCAGTGCCCTTATAAGAAGAGACACAAGAGAACTTGCTATTTCCATCCAAAAGAATTCACTCTCTCTCTCCATCCAAAAACACCAACGAAAATTCATGTAAGGACACAGTGAGAAGGTGGTAGTCTAATACCCAAGAAGAGAGCTCTCATCAGGTACGAACCCTTATGGTACCTTGACCTTGGATTTACAGGCTCCAGAACTGTGAGAAATAAACTTTTGTTATTTGAGCCACCCAATCTATTGTATTTTCTTATGGCAGCCTGAGCTAAAACAAGTACTAGCCTCACAGAATTACTGGAGGGATTAAATGAAAAATATATATACATCTCCTAGCATAATATCTAAGAACTCCTTATATCTTAACCAAATGACACATATAAGAACTCCCTACATTTTAACCAAAAAAGACAGAACCCTCAGCTGACTTATAAGTGCCCCATTATACACTGCAGTTTTCTTGTTGCTGAAAATTTTGGATCCCATGATGCTCTTACTGGAGAAGCTGCTATTTTTACTAATTTATTCTGAATTTAGAACTGTGAAGTAATACCAGTCCCCATACCAGTCTCCATAGCACAGTATGCAGTTTAATTATTTTTATAGCTACAAAAATGTATTGGGTCTAAACTATAAGAGTAGATAAATAATGATTCAGTGTTGCCTTTTTGAAGGGTTGTTGCATGTTGTGTTCCATTTACGCCAAACCCAATAGAACCATATAATATGCCACCTGAAAGAGTTCATCTACATGTGGAAAGTAAGGATTTGCAGCCTCTATACAAATCATGTAAAGTTTAGTCTCATACTAAACTTGGAAAGTTCTATGTCAAATAGTTGTAGGCTCTGTACACAGCAAATATGAATTAATGAATGATGCAGTATGAACACCAGGCTTTTATAATAGAGACATTTTCCACTTTTTTTTCTAGTAGCATGTGTCACTGTCAGTACCTGATGAATATTGAAACCTTATTTACATCACCCTCTCTTTCCATTGTCAGCTCCTTTAAATATAGTGACCATCTCTTTCCATGTTTTTGTGAAATGGCCAAAAAATAATTCAGAAAACAGACATTATCCTTGGCTATCCTTAGAACTTCAGTCAATAAAGAATAGGCCAAAGCCAAAGTGAATGGTAATTTTGAAAGGACAGAAAAAAGCATTAGATGATACATTCCAGATATTTTGGAGATTTCCCTGATACATGTTTCCCAGAAGAAACTTTATCCCAGAAAACACTTTATTTGGGTAAGTACATGGCAAATGGAAAAGTGTCTTTGCTTACAATATTGGGATAGTACACATTTCTGACTTAGAACCCTGTTTTAAATATCTTGGCATATATAAAACGGCCTTTTATTTCAGAGAATTGGGAAATGATTATAATTTTTGCAAAAGGTTTCTACCTGTTGCTTAAATGTAAAAGTATTTATAGATGTATGGCAGAGAGTGTAGCCCTCAGGTCTAGAGCAAATGAGGGGCTGCTGAACCAGGGTACCAGGTCACCTCCCTTATAATCTCAGAATACCTGTGCTGGCTGGATGAGCAGAGGGTCAGGATCCTGGTTACAGGCTCAGGAAGTATTCCTCTTGCCCCAGTCCTCTTTCAGATCTAAATCACAGGGCATGTAAGTAATCTTTTGAGGTACTCTCCCTGTGGCCTTAGAAAGATTTACAGGTATAAAGAGAAGGGTTAGTGCCTTAAGCAAATTCCTGACTAGCAACCTAGTCAGTGAAGCATATAACAATTTTACCCTACAGATCCAGATGTGCAAGAATGTCATGTTTCCTTACTCAAATCAAATTCAATCTCAGTCTATGTCTTGATTGTCCAGAGCTATTGGGAAATTGAACTTCAGGATTATTAGGCTTGTTCATGAGGGTTACAGGAAGGCCCTGGGGGCCTTCCACAGAGGAAAACACTTGGAAGGGTGAGAAGCATCGAGTAGTTCAGTCCTGATAAATGCAGATTATCAGGCCCTACCTACTGAACTGAATCTCTGAGTTAGGGACCCAGCAGGGTTTGTTTTAACAAACCCTCCATGTGACTCTGATGCAAGGCTAATTTTGAGAAAGACTGACCTAATACATTCCATTCAATTAACTCATGTTTTTGAAAGCAAGAGCATCAGTCAACTCCTGTTTTCCAGGCTCCAGTATAGCTCCCTTATCTTAATTCAATGCAAGGGAAGGAAGAGCCCTGGCTACATAATCAGAAAATAAACACAAAATGCAAAACATAAGCATCTCACACAGCAAAGGATCTGAACAGATATTTCTCCAAAGAAGACACACAGATAGCCAACATATATATGGAAATATGCTCAACATCACTAATCATCAGGGAAATGCCAATCAAAACCACAATGAGATAGCACCTCACATATCTCAGACTGGCTATAATAAAAAAAAAAAAAAGACAAGAAATAACAGGTGTTGTAAGGATGTAGAGAAAGGAAACTTTTCTGCACTGTTGGTGGGAATGTTCATTGGAAGACCCACTATGAAAAATAGTATGGAGTTTCTCAAAAAATTAAAAATAAAACTATCAGAAATTCCACTTCTGAGTATTTATCCAAAAAGCAAAACAAAAACAAAAACACCAGTTCAAAGAGTTATATGTACCCTTATGTTCATTTGCAACATTATTTACAATAGCCAAGATATGGAAACAACCTATGTGTCCATCAATGGACGAATGGATAAAGAAAATGTTTTGTATATATACACAATGGAATATTACTCAGCCATAGCAAATAATGAAATCTTGCCATTTGTGGCAACATGGATGAACCTAGAGGATATTATGCTAAGCGAAATAAGTCAGACATAAAAAAGACAAATACTGTATGATTTCACTTATATGTGAAATCTAAAAAATAAAACAAATGAACCAACAAAAAAACAGAAACATATTCATAGTTACAGGGAACTGGTGTTTATGAGTGGGGAGGAGTGGGGAGGAGTTGGGGGACAGGCCAAATAGGTAAAGGGGATTAAGAAGTCTAAATTAGTCATGGAGATGTAATGTACAGCATAGGGAATATAGTCAATAATACTATAGTAACTTTGTGACAGATGGTAACCAAACTTATTGTGGGGGTCATTTTATATTACATAAAAATATTTGGGTCCCTGGGTGGTTCAGCCAGTTAAGTGTCCAACTCTTGATTCCAGCTCGGGTCACAATCTCGGGGTTCGTGAGTTCGAGTCCCGCATCAGGCTCTATGCTGATGGCACAGAGCTGGGTTGGGATTTTCTCGCTCGCCCTCTCTCTCTCTGCCCCTTCTCCACTTGCACTCTTTCTCTCTCTCCAAATAAAAAACTTTAAAAAAATATTGAATCGCTACAATGTATACCCGAAGCTAATAGGATATTGTATGTCAATTATACTTCAATTTAAAAAAATAGGGGAAAAAAAGTGAGGCTTCAGAATGGCTTTAAGGTGATGATTGAAAAAAAGGCAATGACTTAAACTGCTCAAAAGACAAAGTGCTAAGGAGTCCTGAGTGTCCTGAGGCTGTGAAAGACAATTTCCATCTTCCCTTCTTGTGTGCAAATGTAGAAGGACCTGCACACGTAGGCACTTAGCTAGGGACTGCGAGGCCCCAGGCCCCTTTACTTCTAGGTGGGGCAGTGGAGTGTGAACAGAAGTACTGTGTGTCACTCTAGGCTTGGGCTTTAAAAAAATGTACATGCAGCTTCCATCCTACTTTTCCTTTCTGTGAACTGAAACAGAGAAGTGCTTGTGACCCACCTTTTACCCTTGACATAAGGGTACCAACCTACAGCAGAAGCAAGAGAGAAGCTACACATCCTGGACCACTACATGAGAGGAATTACATTTCTTAATCCACTGGTTTGTTGGGTTCTTTGTTATACAACTTAGATTTTCATGTTACTAATCTAAAAACAAAGGGACCATGTGAAAGATCAAGGCAATGCTTACAATTCACTGAAGTCCAAATAGCACCAAAGCTCCCACAGCACCTGGCACACAGCAGGTGCTTTATAAATAGTTATTAAATGAAGGAGTGCAGCAACATTAGAAAGTATTGGGATACATTAGGAAGTAAGGGATTCCCAGTTGTCTCATAAAATAATCTGCCTGAACGTAAATCTAAGTGGTGTGTTGCAATCTACAATGAGAAAAGTTAACAGCACACAAATAGCAACAATGGGTTAAAATCAAATGGGAATCTTTGTGTGTACGATGTAGAAATGATTGTTAATTATACAGCAGTCATTTAAATGATTTGCAGATAGTAATCACAGTCACTGTCATTTTCCAAAACAAAAGACCTATACATGCACAGACGTATACAGACAGGTAAATTCTTCTTTTAACAAGCTTGATGAGACATCAAGCTTGCTATGCTGTACATGGTCTGTAAGAAAATGAAAATCCATTGCTACAATATTTAAAGTGAATACAAAGTAGCTTTTTATTTACCCTGTAAAAAGCAGTTTGGGGTAGCATATGGTATATGACTCTAATGCCATTTGCTAAACATTTTTGAGGGTCTACTATGTGACAAGTATTAAACACAGTGAAAAATTCAAAGATAACAAAAACAGGCATAAAGATATTGAAGGGAGAGAGTGTTACATAAAGCAGAGGTTTGAGTTTCTAAGAAATGGTAATTAAAGGATATCTAAACAGTTCTGACTATGTTGAAACTTTCTGTAGTGTCTCTATTTGATGCCTATGACAAAAGTTATTCTAGAGCTTAAACAAAATAACATACATAAAGCACATGGTTTATTCAGTGACCCCCAGAAAATGCTAGTTCTTTTCTTCATACCTTGTAGTATAGTGTCTTAAAATTTGAAAAAAAAAATTCAAAATATTTCATTGGTAATTTGTTCTAAAGCCATAAAGATTATATTTGCCTATCCCAAGTCCCACATGTACGTATGTGCTCACACATACCCTTCATCCAGAGCATGTAAAGAGTACTGCATTTTGTAAACCAAAGGATAATTGGCTATAATGAAGATCAGGGGTTTCAGATACAAGCAAGAAAATTCCACTCTATTTTTGCTGAAAGCTGATTTATTGGAAAGAAATTCAGTAGCTTACAGAATCCATAGAAAGCTCAAAAATGATTGCCTGTTTCCATTTTTCACTAGCATGGAGACAGTTGTTGTAATGACAGTGTTGCAAATACCAAATACTTCCTCCAGGGTTGTGAATAATAAATGTCTCTATTTCATTTTCTCTTGTGGTCTGTTGTTGAACTGCAGATCACCATCTGGCACCTTGTGCTCAACCTAACAAATGTTAATTTAACAAAATCGTAACTTAAGTATATTAGACCAATTTCCTGGCAGAAATAAGTAAGGGGTACCGAAGAATGGGTACTTTTTAATTTTTACAAGGGTGCCAGAAGAATTAGCAGCAGCTCTATGCAGCCAGTTTCCTCTGAACTCAGAACTTCTCTGGGCACATTGGAAGGTGCCCCTACTGCTCCTAACTAAGTTGCTTTGTCCTGAGTGGACACCACCATTCACTACCATTCAATAGCCAAAGTTCAACTGAATCTAGGCTAGAGTGTTTAATATAATTGGAGGCTAGGAGTTTACAGAGGAAATTAAAATAGAAACAAGGGAAAGTAAAGCTCTGTCAATGTTTTTACCTTACCTTGGGCTTATCTGCTACCTAACTATCTCTTTAGCCCCCAGATAGATCCCATGTTTTATAGCCAGCCTACTGCCCATACATAGAAGTGCCTTTGACAATGTCACAAGGGTTGAGAAATATTATTTCTTTCCACCAACCTATCTTCAGCCTGATGTCCATTCAATGTTATGATAATCTCCATAAAAAACAACAACAACAGGGGGGCGCCTGGGTGGTTCAGTCAGTTAAGCATCTGACTTAGGTCAGGTCATGATCTTGCGGTTCGTGAGTTTGAGCACCGTGTCGGGCTCTGGGCTGACAGCTCAGAGCCTGGAGCCTGCTTTTGATTCTGTGTCTCTCTCTCAAACTCTCTGCCCCTCCCCCACTCATTCTCTCTCTCTCTCTCTCTCTCTCTCTCTCTCTCTCTCAAAAATAAATAGTAAAAAAAATTAAAAACCAAAAACCAACCAACCAACCCACCAAACAAAAAAAAAACCCCACTCTGACCAAAGTGAAGACAATCTACTGTGTGTGCTAATGCAGCTCATTTTACTTTCTCTATGTCCTGCCTGGGACATTCTGGAACTGAATTTTTCTTTACCTTTGCATAACAAAAGGCCCATTAATAGATTTTCTTTCTTGGGATAGCTGGATGGCTCAGTCGATTCAGTGTCCAACTTCTGCTTGGGTCATGATCTCACGGTTCATGGTTTGAGCCCTGTGTTGGGTTCTGTTCTAACAGTTAGGACCCTGGAGCCTGCTTCAGATTCTGTGTCTCCCTCTCTCTCTCTGCCCCTGCCCTGCTCGTTCGCTCTCTCTCTCTCTCTTTCAAAAATAAAATAAAAATTAAAAAAAGAAAGAAAATCTATTTTTTTTTAAATTTTTGAATGTTAATTTTGAGAGAGAGAGAGAGACAGAGTGTGAGCAGGAGAGGGGCAGAGAGAGGGGGAGACAGACTCTGAAGCAGGATCCAGGCTCCAAGCAGTCAGCACAGAGCCCGACGCAGGGCTCATACCACTCAGATAGTGACCTGAGCTGAAGTTGGACGCTTAACCGACTGAGCCACCCAGGAGCCCCTACCCATTAATAGATTTTCTTAAAATAAATTCCATATGCCCCTTAGCTAAAATAACAAATTACCTACATTTCCTGCAATCACTCCTTCAGAATCATTAGGGTTCAGCACTGAAGCATCTTACTACACAATGAAATATTTAAGGAGCTCTTTTTTAGAAGCCAGACCCTGGACTAAGCAGTAAGAATATCAATCAGGTGTGGTTATATTCCAGCTTGGAGAAATTGGCAGGTAAATAAATAGGTTCAAGAAATTGGCAAAGGAGTGACCATAAAAAAATGTTCAGGTTCAAACAGTAGCATGAAAGAGGAAATGGCTCTTTTCAACTGAAGTGGGAGGGGAAGGATTACAAAAGTTTCAAAAAGGAGATAGTCACAAACCGTGGGCATGGTAAATAAAAGATGAAAAAGACGTTCCTATTAGGGTAGCATGTGCAAAGATGTTTTTAGAAAACCTGAAGCAAGTAAGAATGTCAGAGTGTAGGGATATGAGGAAATCCCTACCAAGAGACAGAACTAAAAATCCAAAAAGCATGTAGATGATGGAGGGCCCTTTATGCCGTACTAGGAAATTTTGACCTCAAAAACACCTAAGACTGAGGTAGAATAGGTTTTCTATTTTTTTCTCTTTTTTAAATGAGGTATAATTTACATGTAATATCCTACTAGTTTCAGGTGTACATCATTGTGATTCAATATTTGTATACATTATAAATGTTTTAATGATTAGAGAGCTATGATTTTAGTGCAGCCATTTGGGGAATTGATTAGTCGAAGACACCAATTGTTAGTGTCATGGTGGTCCAGGTGAAAGATCATGATGACCATCACCTGGCAACCCCAGAGCATTCCAGCAGCTGAAATGAATGGATATGGAATGTGTCATGAGTTGGAATTCAGTTGAACTTTGTAATTTTTTAAGAGTTGTCCAGGTAAAGGTGAGAAAGAGATGAGTCTGTTGGCATACTGCATTTTGGGGTGAGGAAGAAGGTGTTTTATAGTATTTTGCTGAGGCAGAAAACAAAGGAGGAGGTAAGTGTGGACTTCAGGGGGAAGGGAAATTTAAATAAAATTAAAGCAGTGCAGGTTCTAAAATTATCATCATGCCCATATTTTGTGCACCTGAATCCCTCTGGATATGCCCCATTCTCTGCCTAAGGAACTCGATCAAATCTTCCCAAGTGCAGGCAGTTGGAGCAGGGAATTGCTCCAGCCTTCACTTTCCTACTTCAGGATGAGCAACATGCTAATGCATTTATCACGTCAAGTCTGGATTCTCTTGGCTTCCCATCTCAGCTGGTACTCCTCATCAGGGCACTCACTGGACATTCTGTCTCATGATGTGCAATCAAAGACTCCAGATATACCACCAGCAGACACCCAATAAAGAGCAAGTACACAGTACCTAACTTGGAATAAATTAAATTAGTTAGTAAGGTGTGATATGCATCCATCTGACTATGAAACTACGGTTTATGCTCTAGAATCAATTGCTACCTCCACAGACAGCACATCTTAAATAGTAGGTGATAATGCCAAAGAGAGCATCAGGAGTGGCCATGCACCCCACTGCGTGCAGGTCTCCAGGAGCACCCTGGTTGTATGGGGGGATCAGCCCAGCAGAGAGCAAAGAAATAGGGATCTCGAGACATGCAGAAAAAGTTAGACCCTATTTTTACCCAATCTTGGAAATCTAAAGAAAATCAGATAAGTATATATCAAGGAAAACCCCAAAGCCTCCTTTACCTTAGTAGAGGTTAAAGATTTTCTATTTCTTGGAATAAAATGCATTCAGAAATTTCATCTTAAAGCCAGTAAGAGTCATAGCTATTTCTTTTTCTCTGTAGTTTCTGTGGGTTAGTTTAGAGGTTCTCTTAAAAAAAAATGTTCCAGCAGGGGTCTCTCTTTGCACATGGTACAAAAAATTCTTAGAAGTTGCAATGGAACATTTTTGTTTTGCTTATCCATCTTACAATGTAAATGGATGTGGCTGCAAAATATGTCAGGCTCTTTTCTTACACTATTAGAAAACCATGGGAAAGCTATAATATAATGTTTCATATCATGGTTTGGGTGATGATTAACTAGTGTGTTCACTACAACATAATGCGTCAAGCAACACATTTATAATCTTTAGTCACTTTTTTGTTTATATATTATACTTCAAAACAAGTTTACTTTTGTGAAGGTATAATCCTCAATTTGACGTCTGTTTGCATGTTTCCTCACTTCTTTGTTTCATGTTTCAAGTAACTAGAACACCAGGAATTGACAATTTTATTTACATATTGCATTCAGTTTTATACATATTTTATAAATAATGACATTTTTGTGTGTGTTGGCAGAAAAAATTAAAACAACTGCAATATTCAAAAGAAAAATGAAACTTGTTTGTGAGGATTATACACTACAAAGCTTTGCATGGTTTTCAAACCATGAACTTTCGGAAGGAGGTATCATTATTGGTATCCAAGTCTTGGGGATGGATCCAAAGAGAAGATGGATATTTGTGCTGTGATATCTCTGGAGCTTTTACTTCTGGTGGGAGCAGGTCAGCAAAGGGCCTCTGGCCACTGAAAATTTGGGCCTTCTTAAAGAGGTTTGTTCATCCTTACTGTCAACCAGTTGACTTATCCTGAACAGAACAGAAATGGCCACAAACCACCCCTTTCCAAGTTAGTAAATGACACCTAAAATACAGTGCTTGAGAGAAATGCTTGCCATTAAAAAATTTTAAACTAGGGAAAGAAATTAAATCCTGTTAAAATCCATGGGACCAAATTTCTGCAAACCACCCAGACTGTTGGTTTTATTTTTGTGGTTTAATCTCAAGCTTCATTCTTTTTATTTTGCTTTAGTTAAGACTACAACTATCACTTCTTTCTTTGCCTCTCTTTCAATTCCCTCTGCAATCTCTCATTTCTTTTTTTAAAAAAAATTTTAACATTTATTTATATTTTAGAGAGAGAGACAGAGAGACAGAGTGTGAACAGGGGAGGGGCAGAGAGAGAGGGAGACACAGAATCCAAAGCAGGCTCCAGAGCTGTCAGCACAGAGCCCAATGCGGGGTTAGAACTCATGAACTGCGAGATCACGACCTGAGCTTCAGTCGGATGCTTAACCGACTGAGCCACCTAGGTGCCCCTGCAATCTCTCATTTCTGAAAATAATTTCTTAAAAAAAGTATCAACATTTTAGTAACACCTTTTAATAAAGTACACATTTCTCTTCACAAAAATTAATATTGGGCCATAAAAACTTTTGATCTATCTGACCACTAATAAAACAGAAAATATTAAGTGAAAGTGTTTTATTCCAAATGACATTGCCACCTACTTTTTAATAGTATTAGAATAATCATCTTAATTCTCTCTTGGAAAGAAAAATCCATTAAGATCCTTTAATGAAGGAAATATATATTTATAATGGACCAAATGGCAACATGCCTTTGTCTAAAGCAATCATACTGCCCAATAAAGGAAGATCCACATTTAAATGTGGTGCCTCTGAACACCAAATATTACAAGAATTCCTAGTCAGCAGGATGCTATGCCAAAAGCACTCCACAGATTGGTTTACTCCTTTTTACTATCCTGTTGCCTCATTCTCAATATTTCTTTAATATTAATAATAGCATGCTGGATTGTTCCAACAGCATAGACCTTAACATCCTATGCTCATTTATCTCTGGATCTCAGAGCTATTCAAATCAATAAATATTACAAATCCTTCTCACTGGAAACATTTTTTCACTATTTTATGTTTACATGTTTCTTCCTGCCTTCCTCTTTCCTATGCAAGCCACGTCTCTGCCCTCTGTTTTGCTTATTGTTTCCTTTCTCTCTTGTTTGTTCAGCTCTGTACAATCATTTCTCTTTGCTCTGGCCTTTGCTCCAGCCTCATGTTCATTTCAGCCTCCACCTTTTTTCCCTTCACAAACCTCTTTGATTCTAGTTGACAGTTTAAGATTTTTTCTTTTACTTTCCAGAGGCGCCTGTTGCCATAGTGACACATGACGATGATAAAGACCATGACTGCTTCCTCTGGCACTCCAGTTGCTATAACAATGCCAGTTAGCTGAAAATTCTGTGGAAACTTGTGAGAAGGATGCTAGTTCACACCTTTTTGTGGGACAGTCTGCCAGAAAATGCTTCTTAGTTAATGGTTGTTTGTACCACTAAAACTTGAGTCCATTAACTTAAGGGCAGCCCATACTTCAATAACTAAAAAACTGAAACACCATTATTTTACCTCTTTATACCCTAGAAAATTCTCCCTTCCCTGTCTTTGTTTGACTCCCTTCCTATTTTATTTATTTTTATATTAAAAACATACCTGATGTAGACTGAATTGTGTCCCTCCAAAATTCATATATTGAATTCTAACCTTCAGTATGACTGTATTTCGATACAGGGCTTTTGGGAGGTAACTAAGTTTAAATGAGGTTATAAGGGTTGGGCCCAAATCTGATCGGATTGGTAGCCCCAGGAAAAAAGGAAGAGAGGTAGAGATACCTTGTCTCTCTCAACCAAATGAGAACGCAGCAAGATAGGCATCTACAATTCAGGAAGAGAGTCCTTACCAGGAACTGAATCTATCTGCACCTTGACCTTGGACTTCCCAGTCTCCAGAACTGTGGGAAAATAAATTTCTATTGTTTAAGTCACGCAAGCTTATGGAATTATCCATATTATTATATTATGCATATTATCAAGCTTATGGAAGCTTGAGCTAATACAATACCTTAATATTAATATTGCTGGATCTTGTTAAGTGCTTTTGATTTTCAAAACATCAATTTCTGGAAATGTACCCAAATAAGGTAATTATAAAATATTGTAATGTTCCTTATCAATATTTCATCATTGAATACTAGATGAACTAAGAGAAAAAGATGAAAACATTCATTGATATTTTTGTGTCCTTTGTGTTCTTGTTACAGCTGTTTTATCCTCAAGAAAATATAAAGAAATGTGTAATTATCTTCAACTTTATAGTTACTAGAACTCACTCATCAAAAGATAGACAAAACTTTTACTTTGTTGCAATTGTGTCACCTCCCTAGGATGTAAATCTAAGCAGTTTGCAACCGCTGGTACTGGTCTCCTTTGTGCCAACTCACACGGAGGAAGGGAGCAGCTAGATGATCAAATCTTGCTTAGGACTGATGTCAGAAGACCTAAAACTGCTTTTAAAAAATAAAGACTAGGGGCACCTGGGTGGCTCAGTTGATTAAGCATCTAACTTCAGCTCAGGTCAGGATCTCACAGTCCATGAGTTGGAGCCCTGCATTGGGCTCCGGGCTGACAGCTCAGAACCTGGAGCCTGCTTCAGATTCTGTGTCTCCCTCTCTCTCTGCCCCTCCCACACTCACGGTCTGTCTGTCTCTCTCTCTCTCTCTCTCAAAAATAAATAAACACACAAAAAATTTTTAAAGTCCATTTTTTTAAAAGTATCTGTCTAGTGACACAGTTCTAGTATTACAAAATGTCAGAAGAAAGTTAAAAGCAACCATGCACAACCAGAAAGGAAGAAGAAAAAACTTGGTACATCTCAAAGAGTGTTAAAGTAAGGAACATCAGAATACAGAGTTTTGCTAGAGAAGATATTATGAATTGGATTATTCAATGGCTCCTACATTTACTTCTACCAAAGATGTTAATCAACATGACATTAATTTATCTGAGTAGATGTAAGACTTCATCATGTTGAAAAAAAGTGTCAATATGCTGTATTTTCAGTGCATAAGTTTACAGATAATTTTGAAGTGTAAAGACCCTGAAATCGTTTGAGAATTCCTAGGGAATTTTAAGGAAAATGAAGGTTATCCTTATACAATGATACTTAAAGTAGTTTCCAGTTACACAGACAGTCCCCAACTTATGATGGTTCAACTTACAATTTTTCAACTTTACAATGGTGTGAAAGTGATAGGCATTCAGAAGAAACTGTACTTCAAATTCTGAATTTTGATCTTTTCCTGGGCTAGTGCTATGCAGTACCATACTCTTCCATGATTCTGGGCAGCAGCATCAAGCTGCAGCTTCTAGTCAGCCACGTGATCATGAAGATAAACAAACGATAACACTTAAAACCATTCTCTGCCTACACGACCATTCTGTTTTCCACTTTTGGTACAATATTCAACAAATAACATGAGAAAGTCAACACTTTATTATAAAATAGGCTTTGTGATAATTTTGCCCAACTGTAGGCTAAGTGTTCTAAGCACATTTAAGGTAGGTTAGGCTAAGCTATAGTGTCTAGTAGGTAAGGAGTATTAAAAGCAATTTGTACTTAAAATATTTTCAACCTATGATGGTGTTATTGGGACACAACCCTATAACTCCATAAATTGAGGAAGATCTGTATAATTGTTCTAATTGTATTATAAAACTACCTGATTTTTCTTATTATGGTAGAATAAGATCCTCTGTGCTATTATCAGTAATAAGAATAAATAAAAGGGCGTCTGGGTGGCTCAGTTGGTTAAGCATCTGACTTCAGCTAAGGTTATGATCTCGCATTCCTGGATTCGAGCCCCACATCCAGCTCTGTGCTGACAGCTCAGAGCCTGGAGCCTGCTTTGGAGTCTGTGTTTCCCTGTCTCTCTGCCCCTTCCTGACTCCCACTCTGTCTTTGTCTCTGTCTCTCTCAAAAATAAATCAACATTAAAAAAATTTTAAAAGAATAACAGTAACTTCCTATTATGTGCCAGGCACTATTCTAAGTGATTCACATCCATTATTTCTACTTTTCATTACAAACTTGAAAGGTGAGAAACTAATACATGGAAAAACAGGTTGTGGGAAGTAAGATAACTTATCTAACTTGGTCACAGTTCCAATATTTCCCTTAAGGTTCAAGAATTTAAACTAATACCACAGGCCAAAACATGATCAGTCAAAGGAGCATACCAGGAACCCCAAGGTTGGCCCTATATTCAGTTGCATAAATTCTGGAATCACAACTGCATCAAATTGGCTGGATAATTGCTATATATGTATATTACCTTTACTGCCACCTAGTTTATTTATTGAACTATCTAGACATTAACTCCAATTTCTTTTCCTCACCACTCCGCCTTGATGAACCAGGTAGAATATAGCTTGAAAAAAGCAAATGAGATTTATGAAAACTTAAGTGGTTCCAGAATGGGTTTAATTATTCAAGAGACCTTCAAACCTGGAAATGTAGAATTTGATTTCCAAAT
Source organism: Panthera uncia (assembly GCF_023721935.1). Classification (NCBI taxonomy): domain Eukaryota; kingdom Metazoa; phylum Chordata; class Mammalia; order Carnivora; family Felidae; genus Panthera; species Panthera uncia. The sequence continues at coordinate 117,196,300 of NC_064810.1, read as the reverse complement.
TGCTCCAGCTTTCAGTGATTGAGGTGTTCTGTGTGTGTGTGTGTGTGTGTGTGTGTGTGTGTGTGTGTATGTGTGTGTAGAGAACCAGTGAACGTGTGAGCCAGAATGGGAGTGGACTGACTCAAAAGGAATCACGTCTGTCACTATATTTTGTAATTTCATTGGTCACTTTAAGAGCAATAGATTAGAAATTGTTGCAATATGTAACCACAACCAATTTTAGGACACCTATATATTACTAATTGACATACAATATAAATAAATCACCCTTCAGAGTGTTGTAATTTTGCACACACTTTAGTCCCTGGAAACCCCAAAGTATGAATGATTCCATCTAATATCCAGACTCTCAGTCCAAACCTTTCTGGTTTCTTAAGGGGGAAAAAATCCCATCAATAAAATGTCTTCAAAGAACTGTCTTCTTTTTGAAAATGTTCATATTATACTGAGCTGCTCGACAAAAATATGAGGATTTTATTTCTGAGAGATGTTCCCACCAAAAGGAGAAGAGAGACTGGAATTAAAAGAATAGCCTGGAGGAGGACAGACTAACACTGTGGGCAGTGAAGCAAAGGCTTGTGGACTTCTGGACTTCTGATCTCTCTAGTCTCTCAGCTCTCAACTCCCTTTCCTGTGCTAACCCCAGAGTAGGGTATTATTAGTTTTTAAGTCTTGGGTCATCCTGAGCACATCCTCCAGGTTTAGAAGTATTTAGAATATAAATCACTTGTAATGAGAAGTAAGGGTCCTCCTTGATTAATTCCTAGAAATAAGCAAATTGGTAAGTGCAGTAAGAAAGCAATTAAGAGTTTTGCCTTTTTATCCTAGCCTTCTCACTCCCTGAGTAACTTTGGGCCAGTTATTATTTCTGGCCTCAGTTTCTTCTAAAAATTTAGGGGTATTATAGTATCTCCATAATTAATATTATGGCTAATAAACTGAGGAATAACCTGTATGCATTTCAGCTCTTCAGACAAGAATGATGTACAATTGTTCCCTGGTAACAACGATGCCATAACACATTCAAGGGAGGAAAGGTAGAGGACTAGATGAAATAAGTCTCTGGTGCTTTAGGCTAAGATCCTGCAATATTGAGAAATTTATCCCCCTTGTTACAAAAAGTATTCGAGGTGACCTACAAAGATACATGACAAGCAGAATAAAATAAACTGATGAGGTAAAATTGGAGTAAAAGAAAAACAAGTTTAGTCTAATACAAGCACATCACATAGAAACAGAAAATTTGGAAAATTTGTTTTTGACTATTCTGATAGGTGAATTAAAGAGAAAAATATGGTCATTTCTAAAATTCACTGTCTTTTAAGTCCTATGTTGCTGGTAGTTGGAGGGTAGATAGAAATGGGGTGATTTGCTCAGAACAGTTGTTCCTAGAACTGAAGTAAGAGAGATGTTTTTCATGGTTCCTTATAAAGGAGGAATATGTGATGTACTATAATGATTTTCAGCTGGGATATGCAACAGAAGAGGACCTTTGTTAACATATGCAATTATATGTTAACATATAGAATCATATCCCTGGGACTCAGTCTCAGATTTATGATTATCTTTGCATCTAAGCATTTGACAAGAGCTTCAAGTGCTTTTGATCTAGTCAGGTCTATAAACATGCTTTAAAGACCCACCCCTGCAATAAGGATAATGGTGAGTTTCAAGTGCTGTTTTTTCAATACATTCTTCAATAGAGGCAGGTGGCATAATGACAAAGCACAATTAAATAAAAGTAATTTTATGAGGACCAAAAAATATAGTCTGGGTACATAGCTCTCTCCAAAATCTATGTCTGATATACAATGTTAAAATTTTAAACATCAAGAGGGATTCAAAAATAGGTAACTCCCTATTGTGTTTCCCTTTAAAGTGAATGGAAGCTGGTCCCAAACAACCTCACTGTCTGTTAGAAAAGCATAATGGAGAAAGTCTAGAAGCATGTGCAAAATTGTCTCCTCCTTTTATTCAAAATGATTATTCCAATTCCTACATAATTCACAGGGAGACTGAGATTTAGGATTGGCTTCTTGACTTTCATTTGTCTATAGTTCCTTAGAAACTTGAAGCTTAATTTTTAAACTACGAAGGTACCCCTATGTGAATTTTCCTCTGAGGTGGGAGGTTGGAGGATGGCCAGGAAACTCCTCCCCTTTCAATCTTCTCTGCCTCCTCTCCTCCTTCCACCCCTTCATCATTTTACTCTTGGTTTGCCTCACCCTATTTTTTTTAAAAACAACTTTACTGAGATACATTTACAAACCAGAAAGTTCAAAGAACATACTTCTATAGTTTCTAGCATATTCACAGACCAGTATGACCATAACCACAATCAACTTAAGACACTCCAAAGAAAAACCCTTACTCCTCAGTTGTCATTACCTGTGGCCCTTCCTCCCAGTCTCTGGCTACCATTAATTTATTTTCTGGTCTCTATAGATTTGCCTGTTCTGGACACTACATATAAATGGAATCATATAATTTTGTCTTCACGGTCTTTTAGAGTCCACTCTCTTCTTCCTCTGGTTCAGCCTTTTGTGCTAGATTATTTCTAAGCTAGACAAGGTGAGGGATGGGAAGAGCTTCTAATGTTATATTAGGAGGTATATGCAAGGTAATCACACTACCTGTTTAAGATCTTTTTTGGTTAGGCCTTTCAACCAGCTTTATCATCCTCACCTCAGGAAGTGACTAGGTCCGAGGAGGATGAGGAAGGCACAGGGAGGGAAATAAAACCTTTTTAAAAACTGATTTTTTTAAATTAATAAACCTCATTTTTTAGAGCAGTTTTAAGTTCACAGCAAAATTGAATGGAAAGTTCAGAGAGCTCCCATGTACTTCCTGTCCCCCTACACATATAATCTCCCTAATTATAAATATCCCCCACCAGAGTGGTACATTTGTTACAACCCATAAACCTACACTGACATATGTAGCAATCAAAGTCTACAGTTTCCATTAAGGTTCACTCCTGCTGTTGTACATTCTATGGATTTTGACAAATGTATAATGACATGTATCCACCAATGTAGTATCTTACAGAATGGTTACACTATCCTAAAAATCCTCTGTGTTCTACCAATAAATTCCCCACCCCTCATCCCCAACTCCTAAAAATTACAGATCATTTTACTGTTCCCATAGTTTTGTCATTTTCAGAGAGTTACATAGTTGGAATCATACTGTATGTAGCTTTTTTAGAGTGACTTCTTTCATTTAGTGATATGCATTTAAGGTTCTTCCATGTCTTTTCATGGCTTGATCATTTCTTTTTTAGCACTGAATAATATTCCATTGTCTGGATATACCAGTATATTTATCGATTCACCTACTGAAGAACATCTTGGTGTCTTCTAAGTTTTGGCAATTATGAATAAAATTATTATAAGCATCCATATGCAGATTTTTGTATGGACATAAGTTTTCAACTCCTTTGAAAAAATACCAAGGAGTATAATTGCTAGATCATATGGTAAGAGTGTATTTAGTTTTAAAATAAACTGCCAACCTGTCTTCCAAAGTGGCTGTTTCATTTTGCATTCCTACCAGCAATGAATGAGAGCGCTGTTGCTTCATATCCTCACCAGTATTTTGTGTTGTCAGGGTTTTGGATTTTGGCCATTATAATAGGTACGTAGTGATACATTATTGTTGTTTTAATGTGCAATTCCCTAATGAGATATTTTCATATACTTATTTGCCATCTGTATATTTTCTTTGGTGAGGTATCTGTTCAAATCTTCTGCCCATTTTTAATTGGTTTGTTTGTTTATTGCTGAATATTTGGGAATTCTTTGTATATTTTGGATAATAATCCTGTATCAGATGTGTTTTTAGAAAAAAGAAAAAAAAGATGTGTCTTTTGCAAATATTTTAACCCAGTCCTGATTTGTCTTATTTTCTAGACATTGTCTTTCACAGGTCAGAAGTTTTAGGTTTTTTTCTTCTCCTCTGTACTTTACTTTTTTTTTCCAGTTTGATTGAGAAATAATTGATATAATCACTGTGTAAGTTTAAGGCATACAGGAAAATGGTTGGCCTTACATATATCATGAAAGGATTACTACAATAGGTTCAGCTATCATTCATCATCTCATATAAACACAAAAAAAGAAAAAAAAGTAAAAAAAAAAAGACAAAATTGTTGCTTGTCATCTGATGAGAACTCTTAGCTACCCTCTTAACTTTCCTATATATCGAACAGCAGTACTAACTACGGTCATCATGTTGTATATTACATGCCTACGTTTTCTTTAGCTTATAACTGAAAGTTTATAACTTTTGACCACCTTCCTCCAATTTCCCCTTCCCCCATCCTCCACTTCTGGTAATCTAATCTCTCTTTCTATACGGTTCTTTTTTTTTAGATTCCACATATAAGTGAGATCATACAGTTTTTGTTTGATTTATTTCACTTAGCATAATGCTAAGTGGACTTCAGGATCCATCCATGTTGCTGCAAAAGGTAGGATTTCCTCATTTTTTATGGCTGAATAATACTCCGATGTGTGTGTGTGTATGTGTGTGTGTGTATGTATGTGTGTGTGTGTGTGTGTGTGTGTGTGTATCATTATTTTTGTATCCATTTTGATGGATACATCAATAGACACTTAGGTTGTTTCCATATCTTGGCCATTGTACATAATACTGCTAGAAACCTGAGGGTGCAGACACCTTTTCAATTTAGTGCTTTCATTTCCTTTTCATTTCCCAGAGGTGGGATTGCTGAATCATATGGTAGTTTTATTTTTAATTTCTTGAGGCTTCTCTATATTGTTTTCTATAGTGGCTACACCAATTTACAATCCCACCATGAGTACACAAAATTTCCCTTTTCTCCACATCCACATCAACATTTATTATTGCTTGCCTTTTTGATAATGGCCATTCTAACATGTATGAAGTGATATCTAATTGTGGTTGCAATCTGAATTTCCATAATGACTAGTAATGTTGAGCATGTTTGATGTACCTCTTGGCCTTTCATATATCTTCTTTGAAAAAATGTCTATTCAGGTCTTGTACCTATTTTTAAAGTAAGCTATTTGAGGGGATTTTTTGTTTTTGTTTTTGCCATTGAGTTGTAGGAGTTCTTTATATACTTTGAATAATAACCCCCTATTAGATACAGGGTTTTGCAAATATTTTTTTCTTATTCCATACGTTGTCTTTTCACTTTGTTGATGGTTTATTTTGCTGTACTGAAGCTTTTTTAGTTTGATGTAGTCCCACTCATTTATTATTTTTTTTATTTAGTTGATTGTGATTTAGGCGTCATATCCATCAGGGAAATGTAAATCAAAACTACACTGAGATATCACCTCACACCTGTCAGAATGGCTAAAATCAACAATGTAAGAAACGACATGTATTGGTAAGGATGTGGAGAAAAAGGAACTCTCATGCAGTGTTGGTGGGAATGCAAACTGGTGCAGCCACTCTGGAAAACAGTATAGAGGTTCCTCAAAAAGTTAAAAATAGAACTACCTTATGATCCAGTAATCTCCCTACTGGTATTTACCCAAGTATCCAAAAACACTGATTCAAAGGGATACATGCACTCCTATATTTATAGCAGCATGACTTGTAATAGCCAAATTATGGAAGGAATCTAAGTGTCCATCAGTAGATGAATGAATAAAAAAGATGTGGTATATATATACATATGCATATATATACATATGCATATATATACATATATACATATATACATATATACATATATATATATATATATATATATGCCCACCCACATTATATACCCACATATACACATATGCACAATGGGATATTATTTAGCCATAAAAAAGAATGAAATACACCATTTGCAATGACATCAATGGAGTGAGAGTATAATGCTAAGTGAAATAAGTCAGAGAAAGACAACACCATATGATTTCACTTATATGTGGAATTTGAGAAACAAAACAAATGAGCAAAGAAAAAAAAGAGAGAGAGAAACCAATAAACAGACTCTTAACTATAAAGAACAAACTCATAGTTACCAGAGGGGAGGTGAAGGGGATGGGTGAAATAGGTGATGGGGATTAAGAAGCGTACTTGCTGTGATGAGCACTGGGTGATGTATGGGACTGGTGAATTGCTATTTATGCACCTGAAAATAATATAACACTGTATTTTAACTATACTGGAATTTTAAATTAAATTAAATTCAAAAACAAAATATCATTACCAAGATCCAGGTCAAGAAGTTTTATTCCTATGTTTTCTTCTAGGACTTTCATAGTTTCAGGTATTATATTTAAGTTCTTAATCCATTTCAAGATAACTTTTGTGAGTAGCGTCAGATTGGGGTCCAGTTTCATTCTTTTGAATATCCAATTATCCCTGCACTATTTATTGAAGAGACTGTCTTTTCGCCATCAAGTATTCTTGGTTCCCATGTCAAATATTAGTTGACTATATATGCTCGGGTTTATTTCTGGGTTTTTTATTCTATTCCACTGGTCTATGTGTCTGTTTACATGCCAGTATAATTGTTTTGTTGTTGTTGTTGTTGTTATATTATAGCTTTATAGTATAGCTTGAAATAAAAAGTGTTATGCCTCCTGCATTGTTCTTTCTCAGGATTTCTTTGGCTATTTGGGATCTATAAGTTCCATAAAAATTTTAGTGTGAATTTCCTCTACTTCTGTAAAAAATTCCATTGGAATCCTAATAGAGATCGCATTGAATCTACAAATGGCTTTGGTCAGTATTAACATTTTAACAATATTAATTAATTAATATCAATTCTTCCAATCCATGAACATGAGATACCTTTCCATTTATTTGTGTTCTTTGATTTCTTTCACAAGTGTCTTATAGTTTTCAGAGTAGAGAATTGTCACCTCCCTGATTATTTTTTTCCTGATTTTTTAACTGTTTTTGATGGCTAGTGTAAAGAGGATCAATTTAATTCTTTTTCAGATTTTTGTATGTTATTTTTTATCTTGCAACTTTACTGAATTCATTGATTAAATCTAACGGTTGAGGCTTTAGGATTTTCTATACGCAATATGTCATCTGCAAATAAAGATAATTTTACTTCTTCCTTTCCCATTATGATTGTTTTATTTATTTTTCTTGCCTGATTGCTCTAGCTAGGAATGCCAGTACTATTTTGACTAGAAATGGTGACAGTGAGCATCCTTGTCTTGTTCCTGATCTCAGAGGAAAAGCTTTTAAACTTTAACCATTGAATATGATGTTAGTTGTGGGCTTGTCATATATGGACTTTACTATGCTGAGATATGTTCCTTCTATGTGTAATTTGTTAAGAGTTTTTATCATGAACGTATGTTAAATTTTCTAAAAATGCTTTTTCTGAATCCATTGAGATGATCATACTTAGGTTTTTTTTTTCTTCAATTAATGTGATGTATCACATGAATTGATTTGTGTATGTTGAACCATCCTTACATCCCAGGAAATAATCCTATTTGATTATGGTGAATGAACCTTTTTTGAAGTGCTTCTGAATTTGGTTTGCTAGTATTTTATTGGGAGTTTTTTCATCTATATTCATCAGGGATACCTTTTCTGGCTTTGGATAACGCTGACCTCTTAAAATAAATTTGGGTATGTTCACTCCTCTTTGATTTCTTTTTTTTCTGAAGATTTTGACAAAGACTGGTGTTAATTCTTCTTTAATTGTTTGGTAAAATTCACCAGTGAAGTTTTGAATTCCTAGCCTTTTCTTTGTTGGGAAATTTTTGATTAGCAATTTGATAACCTTACTACTAACTGATCTATTCAGATTTTCTACTTTTTCCCAGTTCAGTCTTGGTAAGTTATATATTTCTAAGAATTTTTCAATTCTCCTAGGTGTCTAATATGTTGGTATACAGTTGTTCATAGTGCATTTTTATGATTCTTTGTATTTCCGGGGTATCGGCTGTAATGTCTCCTTTTTCATTTCCAATTTTGTTGATTTGGATCCTGTTTTTTCATTAGTCTAGGTAAGGATTTGTCAGTTTTGTTCATCTTTTCAAAAAAACAACTCTTAGTTTGGTTAATCTTTTCTATTGATTTTCTGTTCTTGACTTCACTTATTTCTGTGCTAATCTTTACTATTTCCTTTCTCCTACTAACTGCAGGCTCAGCCTTTTCTTCTTTTTTTAGTTCCTTAAGGCATAGAGCTAGGTTGCTTATTTGAAATTTTTATTGCTTCTTAATATAGATGTTTATTGTTATGACCTTCTCTCTTTAAAATACCTTTGGTGCATCCCATGAGTTCTGGTATATTGTGTTTCCATTTTCATTTGTTTCTAGAAACTTGTTTATCCCTCTTTAATTTCTTTGATCCATTGGTTTTTAAGGGGAGTGTTTAATTCCCATGTATTTATGAATTGTCCAGTTTTCCTCCTGTTACCAATTTATAGTTTTATGCTATTACGGTCAGAGAGGATATTTGGTATGATTTCAATCTTCTTGAATTTTCTAAGACTTGTCTTCTGGTCTAATATATGGTTATCTTAGAAATTTTTCCATGTACACTTGAGAAGAAGGCATATTCCGCTGCTGTTAGGTAGAATATTATGTATGTCTGTTAAGTCCACTTGGTCAATAATTTGTTCGAATCTGCTCTTTCTTCATTGATTCTGTCTGGATGGTCTATCCATTGTATAGTGTGAAGAATTAAAGTACTCTACTATTATCATTTCTCTTTTTGGTTAGTTTTGCTTTATATACTTAGGTGCTCAGGTTTTGGGCACATATATATTTACAATTGTTATATCCTCTTGATGAACTGACCACTTTATTATCATGTAATGATCTTGTCTCTTTTTACTATTTTTAGTTTAAAATCTATTTTATCTGATATAACTACCCCTGCCTTTTTTTTTTTTTTTTTTTTTTTTTTTTTTTGGTTACCATTTGCTTGAACAACTTTTCTCATTCCTTCACTCTCAGTCTATGTCTGTCTTTAAGGCTAAAGTGAAGCAACACCCAGGAGCCCAAGAATAGGAACAGGATGCAATGACAGCTGGCACCACTGAAAGTCTGCACATACCAACCTTCCCTCCAACTGCAAACAATACCAACCACCTCACCTGCAGGGCCCTCATTTCCTTCCTAAGAGAAAAATACAGGAGACACAAGACCACCACTCTCTCAAGAAAGCTCACACCTTTTGGAGAAATAATGGATCCACTATGGCTGCAAATGTGCCACAGGCCAGAATTCTAGACAAGATATTGCATGCTCCCCCTATGATTTGATGAGAACAGTCATCCTTGTGGTCTTCTACCTGAAAGCCCAGAACCTTATCTTACATCAAATAGACCTTGAATGAGGCTCACTGACAAACTCTGACAGCCCTGAGCAGGTTCAGAACTGCGACATGTAAGGTAGGCCTGGTTGGACCAGACCTGAGAAGGATGCCTGGGGGATAAAGCCTTGCATCAGGCAATGGACCAATGCTGCTTCCATAGTTTGGGCAAAAGTACTGTGGAAACCTGAGATGCTAGCATAAGCAGGAACTGAGCAAGGAGTACAGGAGCCCTCTGCACCATCTCTGCAACTTCTCTGTAAACCGAGAATCACTTAAAAGTAAAAAAATATATATTAAAAAATAATAATGAAAATAAAGTGAATCTCTTGTAAGTAGTATTTCATTGGATATTGTTTTTTGTCCATTCACCCATTCTATGTCTTTTGATTAGAGAATTTAATCTATTTATATTTAAAATAATTATTGATAGGTAAAGACTACTACTGCCATTTTGTTAATTGTTTTCTGGTTATTTTGTATATCCATTGTTCAATGTTCCTTATCCTGCTATCTTTGTTCATGTTTTGATGTCCTTTGGTATCCATATGCTTTGATTTCTTCTCCTTCTCTTTCTCCATCTTTTTCTTCCTTCTTTTTAAAAATCTATCATTGTTATAGGTTTTTCCCTTGTGATGACCATGAGGCTTACATAAAATATCTTAAAATTATAATACTTCATCGTATACTTTATACTTTTACTTCTCCCTCTCACATTTTAGGCTATTGTTGTTACAACTTACATATTTTTGTAGTGTATAATTAATAAGAGATTATTCCAGTTATGGACATTTTTATTATATTTATTTTCTTAACTTTAAACCATTGTTGTAAGTAAATTACATACCACAATTACAAATTACAGAATCTACCCTTGACTATATATTCCATAACCAGTGACCTTTACACTAATTTTTTATGTTTTTATGATGTTAGCTAGCCTCTTTTTATTTCCATTCAAAGAACTCCTTTTAGCATTTCTTGTATGGCAGGTCTAGTGGTAATGAACTCCGTCAGCTTTTGGTTTTCTGGGAAAGTCTTTATCCCTCCTTCATTTCTGTAGAATAGCTTCACTGGGTATAGTATTCTTGGTTGACAGGTTTTTTTTTTTTTTCCTTTTAACATTTTGAATATGTCATCCCATTCTCTCCTGGCCTCAAATATTTCCGTTGAAAAATTTACTAATAGCTTTATCGGGATTCCCTTGTAGATAATTCTCCTTTCTATTGATGCTTTAAAATTTTTTGTTGTTGTTGTTCTGGATCAAACATTTTTATTTATTTGTCTGCCAAACACAAAAGCTGATTTCTATCTATAATTATTTTTTTAAGATAAGAAACAGTGAGTCAACTGAAGAAACAACTGTGGCCTAACTGTGAAGACTATGGCGCTCACCATGAGGCTGTAGGGAGAAATGGTAATGACATTAGCAGGCTTTCTCCAAGAAGGCTCTGTAGCACCTCACACACTGCTAGTAGATAGTCTCAAAGTCAGACTCATTCCCATAATAAATAATAAATTGTTTCAATAATAAATTGTTTTTGTGGATAACTCTCAAGTAGTTCAATTTTAGATTTGCATTTCTTTTCCTATTCAAGTATCTCAGATTGCTTTCATCCATATGTAGTATATAATCAGATGTAGCAAAGTCTTCTTTGGTAACCTGCCAGGCAATGTTAACCCCACAGACTGATGGGAATAATATGCTTTTTTATTTAATTGTGCCCTCCATAATTGGGAGGGTTTGCTATTTCATATGTAGATGTCACTGCATTTTCTATCCTCCAATTATCTGAAAGCTTTTGATCAGTTACAAGTTTTCTGAAAACTTATTCTGCAATGGGTGACTGACATGTTACCCAGACACAAAGAGCATAGACTTGGATACCTGCTCAGCCATCTTCCCATGCACCAGTATTATATTTTTCAGCTCTAGAATTTTTTTTTCTTTCTTTCTTTCTTTTTCTTTTTTCTTGCTTTCCTTCTTTCTTTCAATTCTATTGCTTAGTCAAACTTTTCATTTTGTTCATGCTTTGTTTTCCTAATTTTGTTTAGTTGTCTGTGTGTTCTTGGAATTCACTAGACTTCTTTAAGAAAATTATTCGGAATTCTTTGTCTTATAGTCCATATATCTCCATTTCTTTAAAATCATCTATTAGAGCTTTATTAGTTTATTTTGTTGGTGTCATATTTACCTACTTTTTGTGATCCTTGATTCCTTATGTTGCTATCTGTGTATTTAAGTAATCCGGTTCCTCTTCCAGACTTTACAGGTTTGTTTTGGCAGAGACAGGTCTCCAAACAGTCAAATTCAAACAGTCAACAGTTTGAGTTTCTGGACATGTATACTGGTAATGTTCTTGGGTAGGTGGGGCCTGCGATTATGATTTATTTTGGGGTGAGGCAACTGTGCAAGTTCTGAGGCCAGGGATGGAGATGGTAGTGCCACTGGGTGAGAACAGTTGAATAGGGCTGCTTTTTTGGTTCACTACCCAAGTGAGGTTGTAGGATGGGTTCCATGACTGCCTAGATTCTCTGTTCACACTTACTAGATGGTTAGGTCTGGGTACTATATTCATTAATAGATGAGGCTATGAATTATCTTTCCTTCCCTGACTGGTCAGCAGGATGGGACTTAGGGCTTGTACAGCTCATTGTTTGGGGACCCAAATCAGGCAAAAGTGTGCACTAAATTTGCTTGTCAGCTGAGGCCACCAATTCTTCTTTGCAGACAGGGAAAGTCACAGATGGCTCTCTGTTCAAGTGTCACTGTAAGCAGGGCTATTGGATAGACTCTACAGCTTACCGTGTGCTCTGGTTGGGTTCCTTGGTTAGGCAGGCTTGAGGCTATATGCAGCGATAAGTGGGGCTAAATTTAGTTTCTCTATATGGGCATAGTGGGAGAAGCAGCTGTAAAACTGGCAAAGCTCTTTGTTGTCTTAACTCAAGCCAACCTATGCCCCAAATTCCCTGGCTGGAAAGGGCCACTGGCTTTGCTCTGAAAACTATTGGTTCTGCCTACCTATGTCTCAGCTTAAGCACTACTGCAGCACACAGCTCCCAGGCATCCTTGCCAGCTCTTCTGGTCAGGTGGGACAGGGAGCCACAGCAGGTAGGCCTATGTTCCAGCTCCCTTGTCTGGAACAAGGAAAGGGGAAGGGTCACTCCAGGCAACTCTCAATTTCCCAGACTATCTAGCTGGGAGGGGTTGGGAGCTACCCTCAGCTTTGGCTATGAATTAATCCTTCTGCCTATGTATAGCACAGAAACCTTCCTGTGCCTGGTACTGGCTTTGCTCTGGAGGTGATAAACTCTACCTACCCACCTCTCAGTTTGAGCACTACTGTTCTACACAGCTTGTAGGTGTTCCTCTGGCCAGTAGATGTGACCAGGAGATACTCACCATAGTGGGCAGGACCATTATTCAGCTCCTTGCCTGAGCATGGGCAAACAAGGCTCTAGGGCTAGCAATACCCTTCATTTAAAAATTCAAATCAGGCAGATCTGTACCCCAATGAGTTCCCTAGTCAGACTGCATTACCAATATGGTTCTTCAGATGAGCAAAACCATTGGTTGGGATTACTACTTTATCATTGCAGGTATAAACTTGATCTGCCAAGATCCATGTGCTTGTTGTTATAAGATCCTCCCTGCTTCTCCATCATAAGTCAGATTCCCAGTGGTCAAGCCCCCAAGGTTCCCCTGAAATCCCCATGGAGTGAGATGAGAGTAGAGGTTCCCACAAAGCAACCCCAATGGTCAGTGGGGAAGACTGGTTTTCTCCCCCTGGGTTCTCTTTTTGTCTTACTGGAGGACCTAATGGCTCAAGGAAAACCCCTCCATATAGTGTTGCACTGGCCTGAGGGAAGTGAAAAAAAGTCATTAGGTAGTCACTTCTCTTACCCTTCTAATGCAATCTGTCTTGTCTCTGTGATGTAGGGGGTGATTTAGACTCACCCTCATGTTCTAGAATTCTTTCAGTGAAGTTCTCATCTTGAATAGTTGCTAGCTGTCCTTCTTGTGATGGGGAGCAAAGTCAGGAATGATCTATGTTACCATCTTGGTGAAGTCTAGTTTTAATGAAGTCCAGCTTATCAATTGCCTCTTTCATGAACAATACCTTTGTTGTTGTATCTAAAAGTAGTCACCATATCCAACATCACCCAGATTTCTCCTGTTATTTCCTATGAGTTTTATAGCCTTTTGTTTTGTATTTGGAACTCTGACTCATTTTGAATTAACTTTTGTAAGGAATGGTCTATGTCTAGATTTATATTTTTGCATGTGGTATCCATTTTTTCCAGCACCATTTCCTCAAAAGACTATCTTTGCTTCATTTTATTGTCTTTGCTCTTGTGTTAAAGATAAGTTGACTATACTTATGCTGGTCTATTTCTGAATTCTCTATTCTGTTCCAATGAACTACTTTTCTATTCTTTCAGCAATACCACAGTTTTTTGAATACTGTAGCTTTATAGTAAGTTTTGAAGCTGGGTAGTATAGTTCTCTGAATTTGTTCTTGTCCCTCAATATTGAGTTAACTATTCTGGGTCCTTTGCGTCTCCATGTAAACTTTAGAATCAATTTGTTGATATCCACAAGATAGGTTGCCAAGATTTTGATTGGGATTGCATTGATTCTCTATAGATAAAGTGGGAAGAACTAATATCTTGACAATATTGAGACTTTCTATCCATGAACATGGAATGTGTATGTATGTATGTATGCATGCATGTATTTAATATCTTTCATCAGAGATTTGTAGTTCTCTTTACATAGATCTTGTGCATATTTTGTTAAATTTACACCTACATATTTAAATGTGGGGGGTATTAATGTAAATGGTAATATGTGTTTAATTTTAAATTTACTTATTAAATGCTGGTATATAAGAAATTGACTGACTTTTACTTAGTCCCCATTAAAGTGTACTGAGGGCTCTGCAACTGTACTAGTTACAGGGCATGTATAATAATAACTAGTTATAGTTATCAACCTCAAGGAGTTAGGGGGAGGCAAAAGAGAAGGAAACATGTAATCACATTTTTAGAAAAGAAAAAGCTATCCCAATCCCAGTCTGAGAAAAAAAAACAAACATGTTTTGAGTGATATAATTTATTATGTTCTTTTGGGAGAAAGCATTACTCCTAATTAATTTTTAAACAATTTCCCTACAGATTTTAATAGATGAAAATTTGCTTTGGGGAATCAAGTGACTGGTTACCCTGATGACTGCCAATCAAGAATCTGATGATCTTTTTTTAAAAAATTTTCTAAGCCTATTTAATTATTTTGAGAGATTGCATGCACGAGCAGGGGGTAGGGGTTGGATGTGGGGGAGGGGCAGAGAGAGAGGCAGAGAAAGAATCCCAAGTAAGCTCCACACTTGGCATGGAGCCTGACATGGGGCTTAATCCCATGAACCATGAGATCATGACCTGAGCCAAGACCTAAGAGTTGGACACTTAACCGACTGAACCACTCAGTTACCCCTAGAATCTGGTGATCTTTAACCAAACATTCTTTCTTCTTTTTTATATCTGATTCAACAATAATTATGTAATCATTCTTCTAACTACAAAATTTCTTACAAGAAAGCATCTTTCAGTTGGCTAATATACACTCTTTCAGGTCTTTACCTTGCAGCAAAGTTCTAATAAACCTCGACACATGCTCATAACTAAATTGCCTGAAAAGCTTTATTTAACATTGTAATAGAAAATTAGTCAGAGTTGTAATAGAAGTTATCACAAGGATGTGGGGAGCATTTGAATTTTGGATGTATGAGTGGGTGGGGGTGGAGGAGGAAGGCATTCATTCAGAAGTGACATCTAAATTGAATACTACAGAATGAGTAGAACAAAGGGCAGTAGAGAGATGGGAGGAGTCTGAGACAGTAGCTAAGAAAAAGACCTAGAAGGGAAAAAGTATTATCTGTGTAGCAGGTGGCTACCCTGCCCATGTACATTGGGCTTGAAAATGTCCTGTTCTCCAGAGCACATTCACCTTGCCTGTATCTGCATCTAAACCTGAGATTTCCCCCAGGAAGCAGAAGGGCATTCTTCCCTTTTTTGGGAAATGCTGGTAAAAAACCTGGAAGGAATATAACATCCCCAAGGGTTGTCCTCAACCAATGACAGAGTGGTGTAGCTGATACATAAATTCCCCCATTTATTCTCCCCTTGGATGGGATAATTCTAAATATGTTTCACAGTGTTTCCCAGAATTTCCCCAGGGATTTGGCGCCAGTCCAACTGTGGGCACTGGGTTCCTTTTCCTGTGTCACTGCCCCACTCCCCACCAGTATGTTCTGAGCTTCCCAAATAAAGTGCTTTGCACACCAGGCCTTGTCATAGGGTCTGTTCTGGGGAATTCAGACTGAACAGCCTGTTTGGGATAATTGCAAGCAGTTAAGCAACAGAGAGAACTTGTGATATGCAAAAAGGTAAAAGCAAGGTTGGGCTAGAGTATGTAAGACCCTGATTTGCCATATTCAGCAGATAAAAATCACGATACCCAGTTAACCTTTAATTTCAGATAAACAACAAATAACTTTTTAAAATAAGTATGAATCGGGCATAGTTATACTAAAAAATATTGTTTACCTAAATTAAATTTACTGGGTATCATGTATTTTATCTGGCATTGCTATGGGATCTAAAAACGATTTGGAGCTTTATCAGTAGGACACTTTGGTTCCAGTGTGGAACATGGGTTTGAGAAAGGCTGGAGAAACCAGTGAGAAGACATAACCACTGCCCAGAGATGAGGCCTGGGTCTGGGGCTTTCAGGGAGATGGGAGAAGTAGATGGAAGGCATAAGGGAAAGTTATCTGCACTTAAACTAGCTGCCAGGGCAAAATAACTATCTCATTAGACAGGATGGGAAAAGACTACCAAAAATGAGTGCAAAGTCCTGAAAATGCCCCCAGAGTGTTCAGAAAAAGACATCAAACTATCAATGCAATGCCTCCCTTCCTTTCCTCCTTGATGTGCTCATGCCCATGGAGTAGAATGCCCTTTTTCAGGCCAAAGCACCTTGCCCCCTGAATCAAACTACAGGAGTAACTATAGGCCTGAGCACTCCTCCTGAAGCTCTCTGATGACCTAAATTACAATGGGCTCAGCTCAGCCCTGTCCCCAGATGAGCCCTTGACCAGAGCCTCTGGAAATTACCAGATGTACATGGCAAGGGACACTAAGGAAAAGCAAATTCTCTTTAGCTTATTTTCTCTTTGTTGGTGTTGTTCCCTGAGATGGACCTTGCCCTATACGATAACCCCAGCCATGGTGCACACATTCCTCAGAATGATGTCACAGAAAATCCAGTCTCAACATGGAAAGGGATAGGAAGCACATTTGGAATCACACGGTGTTCTCTGTGTGAAGAGCTCTTCAGTTTCATTTCAGCTTTCATGAAGGAAATTCTATTCCTGTGGGAAACCACTTCAAAAACAATATATTGAAAAAGAAAGAAGAAAAATGAACTCCATTATACCAATGGTACATTCCTTTCTTCTATTTTGCTCTGTTTCTCCCACTTGTAAAATGCACACCAAAGACTATTAGAGAATATAATTTGAACTGCTTCATTCCAAAGTTAAAGTGTTGAGAGATTAAAAAAAAAAAAAAAACTACAGTGAAATAAAAACAGGTCTCCATTCTTTAACACTTGAATTTGATTATAACTTTCAGTTCTGAAATTTGAAATTGTACAGGGCTATTTCCTCAAACTAAATTATACATACTCTTATCAGACACTAAAAAGCATGAGTAGTTATCTGGAAATTATGTGTTTTTTACCCACATTCACATACGCACACAGAGACTGTAGTATAAGCAATTTGTATAAGACAAGCTATTGATCACACATTCATCTACCCCATAATAGTCAAGTTGGCATCCCAGGGTCTCTGGGTCTACTCTGTGCCAAAGATCATTTTGATTGTTTACATATAGTATATATATAATTCTCATAAAAACCTCATAGGGTGGATATTCCTCTCCCCACTTTACAATGTAGAAATTGAGGCTCAGAAGGGTTAAATAACTTTCCCAAGGTCACACAGTGTATAAGTGACATGTATGGGCTGAATTGTGTCCCTTACAAAATTCATATGTTGAAGTCCTACCCTTCAGTACCTGAGAATGTATTGTATTTGGAGATATGGTATTTAAGAAATAATTAGGTTAAAATGAAGTCATTAGTATGGACCCTAATTCAATATGATTGTGGTCCTTATAAGAAGAGAGAGACATTGTGGAAAGACCATGTGAGGACACTGAGAAAGCAATCATCTACAAGCCAAGCAGAGAGGCCTGAGGAGAAACTGACCTAGCCAACTCCTCAATCTTGGACTTCTAGCCTCCAGAATTATAAGAAAATTAATTTCTATTGTTTAAGCCACCCAGTGTATGTTACCTTGTAATGACAGTCCTATAGCAGCCAACCCAGAATTACCATCTGATTTGCAATTTTCCTGAAATCATCATTTTTCACCAGAGAATCAGGTCTGGGAGAAAATGGGGTTAAGGGAGAATTAATTTTACTTAATATTCAATGTGCCAAGGCAAACTAGGGTTTAGCTCAAGGTAACCAAATTACCCAAGATGGCCCAATGTGGGGGTTGTGGTGGTAAATGTGGTGATGTTGGGAGTTCTAGGGAGGAAGGGCAGTAATAACTCAAGCCCAGAAGAGCTAGCGATAGCATTTTTTCCTTCAGGTAATCAGTTTATTAAATCAGACCTCAGACGATGACCAGGATCTCAGATGCAGGATCCAGGCCCTGTCATGTAACCCAGCACGGGGAATTGGAAAAAGTTTAGTAAGGGTCCCCAAGTCACCCTCTCTCCCACCAATTTTCCATATATTGCACTGAAGCCTTGATGACTAAGTTATTAGGCCCCTCTTCTGGTCCAACATGGATCTGCTGGGGTAAGGGAGGGCAGAGCAGAAACTGGGCCCATGCCTGGTGACCCAGACAAGCTCCCCAAAATGCTGAAGGGGGCCAATTCTCCTCCTCATGATGAATTTTTCCTTCTCAGAATTTCCTCCCAAAGGAGAGAAAGGGAGCACAATTATCTATGGAATCCAGTTTGCTTAGATGTCACTTTAAATGAATAGGAGCCAGCTTCAAATAAAACAACTACTCCCTCTTTCTGGTTTCCCGGGGCAGAGTCTGTGATTTTCTCCACCTACTCTTCCCCACTCTCCTACCACTATCACAGGTGAGGGTTCTCAGCCCTGCATCTTCTGGCCTTGATGGATACCCAGTTCAGCTCATAAATCCCTCTCTTACAAATCTCATTTTTTTCTATCAGTTACCAAACTTCCCCCAAAAATATTCTCAAGTCTTTGTAATTTGATATCTGTGATATGCAAGCTGCCCAAAACCCAAGGCTTGGGCAAGAGCTGTTTCTTCCCAGACTTAAGGGCTGTACTAGGCTTTATAGCTCCCTAGAGAACTGGAATGCTGAACAGAAAACTGAGGCAGAAACAGTACTGGCCTTCATCAATCTCTTGGGGCAGGTACTTATCAGCATGGAACTCCTGAGTTTTTAATATACAGGGCCCCAAGGCTTGCTAAATACTGAACCTGAAACTGTACTCCACTTTACCTCTCACTGTCCCCCCACTGGCAAGATGAAAGCTCTAATGCTCCTGTTTGGTCCTACTATGGTCAGAGTCAGCCAGAATAGGACTCTGCAGATCCATCTTTACTTCACCTTTTCTTGAGTAGACAATGAAGTAACTTTATTTAAAAACTTGACTAATGTTTAACTCTTGGCATTTTGAACCTTTTATTCAGTGATGTATAAAAGAGTTTATTAATTTATTTGGGGCCTGACAGATATAAGGGAGACTTCCCTACTTTTAGCCAAATATTCACCTAAAGTATTCTAGAAGAAAAATAAGAAGTAGGGGGAGATGAGGAAGAAGGAAACAAGGAAAGGGAGGCGTAGGGAAGAGGAAGGAAGGGAAAATTTCCAGCTCTTTGGATCTAATGGACTAATCTGCTTCTCTTGCCTGTTAGGGGTGAGTGGTCTGTTTAACTTCAGTTCTGTCTAGATAATGAGCAGATAACAGCATACCTACCCCTTGCATAGAATCTCATGATGTCTGCTATATCCTAGGGCTTCATTATCCTTGGCATGGGTCTCTCTAGACCTGTAGCCTTTCACTGTGTGATTCCTTAGAAGGACCTTGTGAAAAGGTGAGCAAGTAGTGCCTGATCCCCAGGTATTCTCAGCCAAAATCCAAAGGTGGATCTGACTTCTTTCTTTTGAGCCCTTAACAGAACTCCAGTTTCTTGGTATTACTTGGCTCAGAATAGTATTATAAGAACTACACTTATCAAGTTGGCCCTCCTGGATTTCCCTGGCATAGTAAAAATAGATATGGCTTCCCTGTGTCTAGGTTCAGATTTGCTGATGTGACTGTCAGCCCTTCTTGGGTCAAGAGTTCAAGATATACAGATGTAATCAACTGAATGTTTGTGTCCCCACAAAATTGATATATTAAAGCCCTATCCCCTAATGTGATTATATTTGGGAATAGGGCTTTTATAGAAATAATTAAGGTTAAATTAGGTCATTAGGGTAGGGTACTAATCCAATAGGATTAGTGTACTTGTAAGAAACATACCAGAGCTTTCACTCTCTCCCCTGTGAAGGTACAGTGAGAAGAGAGCTGTCTATGAGCCAGAGAGAAAGCCATTACTAGAAACAAAACCTTGCCAGACACTGATGTTGGACTTTCCAGCTTCCAGAACTTTTAAAAATAATTTTCTGCTGTTTAAACCATGTGGTCTGTTGTATTTTGCTATGAAAGCCTGAGAAGACTAAAACAAAAGAGTAAAACATATGCCTCAGTTTTCCAGGGAAAATATAAAGGGACCTTTGATTTCCATGTGTATATGATTAGACAATCTACAAAGGTTGTCACAATCATTATTTTAAAAGTTTCTAACTGCAGACCTAAATGGTACATTATGATACTCATTTTACAAAAGGGAAAACAGGATAGAAGAAGGAAGGTGATTCGTGCAGTGTCAAATGTAAGGGAGGGGGTCAAAATCGGAACTCATACCGAGACCGCTGTTCTCTGCACAAAACTAAGCTGCTCTATAACAATCAATCTTCACACCATGATGTCATCTGCAAATTTGATAAGAAGGTTTCAATGTCTTCACACAAACAATAAAAGTATTTAACGGGGGAGTTGTTACTTACACTTTCTAACCTGAAGACGACAAATGGGTTTCATCTTGCAAGCCAATTGATTTTTTGGCAGTGGCTGCCAATCCTGTGTATTGACAAGGGTTGTGAGGTCACGTTAGGAAAGAAAATCTGGATTATCTATCAACATTGGTCACAGGCACAGTGAGTGTGAAGCATGTAAACCTGGGATTACACATGCTACTCCAACCCCCAAGACAACATGGAGTCCTCATGGATGAACAAAAATGCTTTCCAGCATGAAGAACAAAAATATATTAACAAGGTCAGCCAAGGATAATTTTTTTTCTTAGAATTATTTTTTGAGTTACGTCTCTCTGATCGCTTCTCCCTCAATTTTCATTCTTCTCTGTCAGAATCGAAAGCTGGGGCCTTGAAACTAAATTTCAAAATAAATTTCTTACATGAAATTTTGTGTAGGAGATAACTAGTGTCTAAGAGACAAGTTCTTCAAGATTTTACAATAAACACAGAAGCAGATTTCATGAAGGACTGAGAAGGAGGAAAAAAATGGTTCTCAAGAACATTCATAGCAACTGTTTCATGGTTGGTAGAACAATTGGATATATAATCAGGGAGTAAACAACTTTGATTATAGTGGATTATACCAAGAGACATAATAATATGGCTGTAATTATATATCAGCAGTTGTGCCTCAAATTCTTTTGGAAAATAGCTACTACAAGTTTTACAGAAATAGATTCAAGAAACAAGAAACATAAAGATCACAGTAAAAGCCCTTTGAGACTAAAAAAGTGGCATTTTGCCTCTCCCCATTCTTCAAATCTTAAATATTTTCAGAAATAAATCCTTACTGTATATGACAGTAAACTACAAAGCATGTCCAGCTAATTTTCCCCCTAATTATTCAGTCCTGCATAAGCTAGATGCATGCTTTCAAAACAGATACATGCTTAAAATTATTTAAGAAATAAAATGGCTCAAATAAGACTAACTTATCAATACTTAATAACAGAAGCAACTTCATATAACTACTTTTCTTACCAAAGCTTATCAAATGCCACTTTCATTGACCAAAACTGATAAAAGCTGTTTTTATTATGGAAACTAGAGATATATAAAGATCTTAGAAAAAAATTAGAACCTGTTTTAATTCCATCTTGTTGATTTTTTAAGAATAACTTCTGATTCTTGAAGATAAAGCTTTTTCCATTAATTTTGAAAAGTAATACTCCTAAAGGTTTTATCGGAGCCTTCCACAACTTGGGTTCTATGACCTAGATGTTCTCTACTCCTAGTATTTATGTTCCTGAGAA
Organism: Panthera uncia; assembly: GCF_023721935.1. Taxonomy (NCBI): domain Eukaryota; kingdom Metazoa; phylum Chordata; class Mammalia; order Carnivora; family Felidae; genus Panthera; species Panthera uncia. The sequence goes on along the minus strand of NC_064810.1, from coordinate 117,174,505 downwards.
AAGCTCGCTGGTAACGTAAATAATGAAGTCAAACTTCTGATCTTTTTGTAAAATAAAAGTAAATTATAAAATTGGTACACAGAAAAATTGAGAAAGTGTGAAGCTCTAGCAAAAGCACTTAAATTTCATGTAAAAACTAAGGAAGAAGATCTAAACCCACTTAGTGACAGGTTTGATTTCAGAAAAATGAGACACTCTTCTTATTTCACAAAGTACTTATTTTCAAATTTTCAAATACTCTTTCTCTGAAAATAGGGCTCAAATGAGGTAAGAGAAAATAAACCTGAGTTCTAAAAATACACAAAGGCCTCAAACAATACATTTTCTTAAAGTCATAGAATTGGACACTTAAAATACTCCATTGGGTTTGTATCAGAAGTAGTTAACTTTTTGATACAAGTTATTGGACAGAAAGTAATAATAATATCTTAACTTTGTTAAGTGCGTTAGTGCTCCCAATTCACGCATGTCATTGGTGCCCCCTTCCTGCTTGGTCTGGGGAAGACTGACCTGACCTCTGCTTGGTGAAAGCTCTGAGCTTTCCTCAAATTTCCCACAGGTACAAATTTCCCACAGGAACAGAGAATATTCCATACTCTTAAGGTCACTTTGGCTTCCAGGCTATTTCTGCCCAATTCCAGTGTTAACTCAGATGCAAGATATCCCCTTTCTTGAGTTCCACAAAAATTCTACTCTCACAAAGCTTGTGAAAGTGTGCAGAATTTCTGAAGATCTGGGGCGTCATGAGAGACTTGGAAGGGGTTTATATTGCAGCACATAGGTAATCTCAGATGAACAGATTCATCTCTATTCTTTTCCTGTGGTTCAGTTTCTTCAACACTGGGAAGGTACACCTGCCCATCTCCCTATACTTATGGGTGACTATAGCCTCCCTGCCTCCCTCACTTCTTGCCCCCTACACTTAGGAGCAAACCAACTCCTCTTTTCGTCTAGAGCCACAAATTCTCCAACAAAATATCCATCAGGATACCATCTGTGCCTGAGTATAAGAGATCCAAGAATGCATTTTCCAAAAGAGAAGATCCCCTTTAAAAAGTTTCTGGCCAACATTAAATGATTGATATAGGAGAAATAGTCAAATGTCTTTTTACGGTATTGAGTTTATCAACTGAATCACACAATCATATTTAAAAACACACATGAACCTATACCGCTTTATAAAATACTGGGTTTTTATCCTCATTCTCACAGTTCATGAAAATTCTTCACAACTGACATGAGTGTCTTTGCCATCAATAGAGCCATTGTTAAGTCATCTGACACAGTTCCTCCAAACACATCAAGTTCGTTTCTTTCTAACTAGTTGGAAGTACAGCATTTTTAATCCTGCCAGACTGCTTAAACTGAAATTTTATCCCAAGTCGTAAGAATCAACTTGTTATTTATGTTCTCCATAATGTAACCATTTAATTTATTGCTTTTTAAAGTGACACTTAAGCCTTATTTACAATGACATTCAACACTTACAATTCAGAGGTCACCCTAGGGAATAATGATTATAGTAGCGGGGTTAAATTTCTTTGCCTTCTTTTTTTTTTTTTCAATAACCAAGAATCTCAGGTGACCTTTATAAATAACTGAAATTAACACTGATTGAAGCTGTTTCAGACATATACTCCCTAAATAGTTATTTGTTGCCCAACTATTGAAAGAATGATGTATGAGACTTGAATTTAAGGTTGCTCTCTTTTTTGGAGGGATAATTTTGAGGGGGAAAAAAACTGCAAACTCTCACCTTATAACCTAGCACATAGGCAACTGTCCCTTAACTTCTTCCCTAGAAGGACTGTGGGGCCAATTGTTAAAATTTTCCTTATTATCCATACACTAACTATATCATTTAATATTTGTAACAGGGCAAATATTAATCCTATGTTACAGATGAAGAAACTGAAGTTCAAAGAAACATAATGACTTGCCTAGTGTCAGATCACTTGACAGTGGGTGAAGACTAGTCAAGTGGTTTTCCTTAGAATAAAATAAAAACAAAACACAATAACCTTTCAAAGTTGCTAAGACAGTAATATCTTAAATGCTATCACCACAGAAAAGAAACTGTAATTATGTGAAGTGATGGCAGTGTTAGCTAATGTTCTGGGATGATCATTTTGCAATACATAAGTGCATAAAATCAACATAGTGTACACTTTAACATACATGATGTTGTATGTCAATTACATCTCATTAAAGCTGGGGGAGAAAATGTGTATAATGACCTCATAGTACTGTTGTAATAATAGAAAAATGAAAGACCACCAAATTAATGATTAAAAAAATAATAATGCAATAACCTGGATAATGGTCTGTGATGAAGAGGAATGCTTTTCCAGCAATTGACTTTGTAGTCTAAAAAATAAATATAATTCTTTATGTATTCTTTCATTGCCTGATATTTTAAAACATCCCTTGGAATTCTTTTCAAGGCCTTTCTGGTTTTACCTGTAATTGGATCATTTACTACCAAATTCAAAGGTTTAAATAATTATTTTCTTTTGCTTTAATTTTCACATTTTTTAAAGAATTTGTGACTATGTTAAATAAGAAATCATCCAACTGATACTTGTTTATTTTTAAAACTAAAATGACACATTATTTCAGTCTTTCCAAGGAAGTTTTTGTTCTCATTGCTAGACTGATGTAATGGATTTTTTTTTCTTAAGAATCTCGGGGACAATTCAACAGGAGGAGGGCATTCAGAGATAAGACTGTTCTTCTCAGGGGAGAACAGGCCTGATGGTAGGCAGGACTTTGATAGGGGTAGGGTTTGGGCTGAGGACTGTGAAATTTGGGGTGTGTGTGTGTAAGAAAGAGCACCACCTGCAAAGAAAAAGGGGTGGGGAGACAGGTTGATTTTTAAACAGCTACTCCAAGGATGAAAACATTGAGGAGAGCTGCTGCTAGATCTACGGGAGCCTTGCTGTACAATGCACAATGTGAAATGACTGTGCCACCCCTATAAAAAACACAGCAAAGTCCAAGTTTCTTTGCTCTTTCATATAGACACGAAAATACTTTGTGCTTTGTGTACAAATCCCTTTTGGGGTAAACGAGAGAGCACAAAGAAGAGGTAGCCAAGCTAAATTCTTTAAACAGAGGCTGAGTGGAGCCCAGGACCCGGGACTGCTAAATTCTGGATTCAGACCAAACTTTTAACATTTTTAAATGCCAAATACTTTGCTTTTGTCCTCATTCAGGAAACATAAGACCTGAGCAATTTTCATGGTTTCTAAAATGAATCCAAACTGAAAGAAGACATCAGTTCATGCATAACAAAAACTCTGTCTCATAGATTGGAGTGCCTACATCTTTACCATGGTCACCTCCTCAGCTTGAACTCCAAACATCATCAGAAACCACCTAATTAGTTCACTGTAAGAAACCACTACCTCGGGAATTACAAAGGACCCAAATTCATATAATCAGTATATTTTTCTTCTTGTAGGTGAACACAACTGAGCAACCAAATCAGGAGGAGGCCCCTTGCTCAGAAGGCCCTTTGGTGGGATGAAATCAGAGCAAGCAAAAACACTACACTGAAACTCAGAATGAGGAAAGTCTTATTTGAAAACAAAACAAAACAAAACAAAACAAACACTCTCAAAAGTCCATTGGGAATACCCTCTGGATCCATAACTACACTGGAACTCATCTGAGGTCAAATACTCTGAAGTCTTAGCAGCTAGGAAAACTGTGCTGCTTGACTGAGTAGCCCTCACCTTATTAACAACAGTCTTTCTTTGGACATAATGATTCATTCAATCTGGGGACAGCTCAGACTGTCTTTCTAGTGACTTTGCATACCTATGCAATTATCTTCTCTGTTTGACCTTCAAGTTTAACTGTCAATAAGAAATCTTATTTCTTTCATTTCTTGCTGAAGCCCACACTGCAGGTTTCTGAGAAAATACTACCATTCTCTCCAAAATAACAGGGCTATAATTTCTGTATAAGAAACCATACTGTCACTCGTCCCTTTTTAAAAAGAATTGTTCTTTAAATATCTATTTCTCCTTTTTTACTTAATTCTAAAGACTCTAAGAAACCTGTAGAAACTTAAAGGTATAAAGTCTTGCAAGGATTTTTTAACGACACTTGTTCTTAAAGGTTTAGATTTTGAACATTAGAAGATGTGTCTTTGTAAGTATCCTTGTCAGCACCTCATTTTGCTCCCTTTCAACATGTTTAGATTCAATAGCAAATTCTTACCTAATTGCCTCTTCATCGTTAAGTCCAAATGGAATTCTAGTATATCAACTACTTATGTGGTTTACTTGTTTGTTTTTAATTTTGTGTTCTTCAGTAAAGCTAAAGCAACAACAACAAAAACAACAACAATTCTGGAATGCATTTCAGAGGGCTTTGTGCTTTCTGGGACCATCTAGTATCACAGCAACCACTAAAAGTCTAAGTGTCCTAAAAAATAAAAATAAAAACAGGTCTGGAAAATGTTACTTGGCCTATTTATATATTGGGCCTATTTCCATGGCATTCCAAGATTTAAATAATGCATGGAGCCCTTCCCTACCCATTCTGATTAATTATTCATTCACAAATATTTATTGAGCATATCTACTTTGTGTCAAGGACTATATTAGGTATGAGCCATACAACAGAGAACAATGAGCTTTATATCTAGAGTCAGTGTCTACAACCTTTTAAATTTGATCCATGCTCTTAGAAAAAAAGGCACTATACTCATTAAAAAAAATTTATTTATAAATCACATATATGTGTTCCCATTACTGATATCTTATAGATTATGGGAATTCATAAAAAAAAAACCTATTTTAAATAGATGAGATTTTCAAAAGTTAACAAGAAATATGTGTTCTAATGTTTTCTTGCCACATATCCCCTGGTTCAATTTGCATAGCAACTAAGGTGTGTGCATGTCTCACTTTGAAGACCACTGAATCTGTTGTCCAATGTTTAATGCATCTGTCGTTGATATTTAAATAGTGAATTTGTAAAGTGCAAGTGTATTCATTGAACTATTTCACAGATGAATACACCTCTTTCAAAATGTAATGTGAATTCAAGAATTACATGTCAGTGTAGGAAAACAACTTAAGAATATGTATATTTTTTTGTTAAACTTATGCAATTTCCCAGACACCAAATTATGTCATGATCTTAGATTGGTAACTTATACAATATATGACATGAAATAAATACTCAAGCTTGAAAATTCTGACAGAGACTATAAATATTTCATTTTATAGTTCTATTTCTTTATCTTTGCACTAATCAATATGAATTAAATTTAATGGCATGCCAATACAATATACAAGATAGTCATTACATAGGGTCTATAATGTAATTGATAAAACATTGATTAATAGTTATCATTCTTTAGTAAATTTTTCTTTAATGAATAATGAAGGTATTGTTTATTATTATAATTCATCTTATTATTATACAAACAATTCTTTAAGAGAGCTCTTTGGAAGATGAACGAAAAAGGCAACAGCCATTGACAGACCTGGTTTCTAGGGTCTGTCATTTTTAAAGATACTAAAATCTTAAAATTTAAAAGCATATACATATTTATAAATAAATGAGCTTGTGTGTGTGTGTGTCTATCTATAAGCCATAGGGTCTGAAAAGAAGTAATACTATAATGAAAATTCCCTTCATAGGAGAGCAAACTTTTGAGATTAAGGATGAAAATAAAATATTGGTGGTCAAAAGGGGAGAAAATAGCTTCTTGGGAAACTTCAGTAATGATTCCCAAAGCTTTTAGAAGCCTCACTTTAGATCTAATGTGGAATCAGAATATTTTAAATGGAAAAAAAAAGACTTTAAGTGAAAATTATCAGCTGGACTACTATAAAAAAGGGGATGGCTATATTTGAGATATCTTGATCTCAAGGAAACTTAAATAGATATTACTAAGTGAAACAAGCTTACCTGAAAAGTTATACACTGTATGATTCCAGCTATATGACATTCTGGAAAAGGCAAAGCTATGTAGAGAGTGAAAAGATCAATGGTTGCCAGGAATAGGATGATTTTAGGGCAGTGAAACTATTCTGTATGATACTGTGGATCATACAGTACTGTATAATATTGGTGAATACGTGTCATTACACATTTGTCAAAACCCATAGGATGTACAACACCAAGAGTGAACCCTAATATAAATATGGAGTCTGGGTGATTATGATGTGTCAATGCAGGTTCATCAATTGTAACAAGTGTACCACTCTGATGGGAATGTTGATAATGAAGGTGGCTGAGCATGTGTGGGAGCAATGAAGTATAGAAGAACTCTCTGTACTTTCCTCTCAATTTTGCTGTGAATCTAATACTGCTTTAAAAAACAGTCTATTTGGGGTGCTTGGGTGGTTCAGTCAGTTGGGTGTCCGACTTCTGCTCAGGTCATGATCTCACAGTCTGTGAATTCGAGCCCCGTGTCAGGCTCTGTGCTGACAGCTCAGAGCCTGGAGCCTCCTTCAGATTCTGTGTCTCCCTCTCTCTCTGCCCCTCCCCCACTCACGCTCTGTCTCTGTCTCTCTCAAAAATAAATAAACATTAAAAAATTTTAAGAAAAAAAGTATATTAAAAAGCCTATATGCTCTGGTATGCTGCTATTTTTTAATAAGAAGTAAAATATTTTTTTCAAATAAAATTGTAACATCATTTCTTTAGGTTTTTAACTAACACATTCCATTATGCAATTTTACAGGGAAATTATATGACTAAAATGAGCCATTTACACATAGATGGCACAATGAGTATAATAAATATTGACCAAGTTTTGGTTGGTTGAAGTACTTTTATATAAATGCCATTGACTATTTCTGTAGGCTCATTTAAACAGGTAAAAGTAATGATTAATTGGAAAACATTTTTAGTTTTGCATGTGCTCAGAAAGACAATGATTCAACATATTCAATAAAAGGCCATTCTGGAGACTATACTTTGAAGTAAAGCAGGGGATTGAATGGAAAGCAGTTAATAGATCAGGATAGAGACAATTGTGAGACAACAGGTCAAAGGAAAATTACTGAACTTCCCCAGGAAACTTCTAATGATTTAAATCTGCCTTACTAATAATGTTGGAAGAAACAGTTCCTTTCAATTGCAATTTTTACCCTTAAGGAAAGATATAGGGGGGAAAATGCTTCATTTTTTTGGTTTCTATAGTACTTATCTCATTATATACAAATGTTAACATGAATGTCTCCTCTTATGTCTCAGAACTTTTGATGTTATAAGGAACAGAAAAAACTTAAGCTGTGTGACAGGTTGCTAAAGCTATCTCCTAAATCTATTTTCCCCTTCTTACTCAGTAATCAAGTTTTAGAAAGGCATGCAGGTAGAGACTCCATTTCCCTGTCAGCTTTGTAGTTTGGTATGGCCAGGTAATGAAACTTAGAACCAATGATACGTGAATAGAAGTAATGTTTCCCATTTCTAGGCTTTGGCCTTAAAATATTGGGGATACAATTCCCTAACCCCTCTTTCTTCTTTTCCTATAGGGTGGGCTATAGACCAGGCAGTGACCCAGCTTCAACCATCCCCAAAAGGAGATCATCCTAGTGGCAGCAGAGTAATAATATGGATGACTCTAACTCCCTGGATGACCTCATTTAACAAAGCTGCTCATTTAGGCTTAGTGAAGTCAAACTATTACGCCAGAAATAAACTATCATCTTATTTTAGCAATCAGTTTATGTTGTTTCTTTGTTAATCAGCTTAACATTTACTGTAAAATAAAACAAATTTAAAAACAAAAGAGATTTATTGACTAATGTAACTGGAAAGTCTAGGTCTTCAGTGGGCTTCATGATTGGTTTGATCAAAGACTCATTCCTTTCCAGGTCTCTGTCCTCTATGTATTAACCTGGCTTACTTATTATGGTGGTGCAGCCATTAACCAATCATTGAGATCAGAACATGATAATATGTTTTCTATCTTAGACCTAAGCTTCCTCCCCTACCCTAGAGCCAGAGGTGCATAAAGTAGTTGTGGCTACCAAAATGAAAGTTCAGGAAGGTTTCTAAAAAGAGACAAATAGATGCTGGGGAAACAGCCACACCACAATATTTACATGTGTTTCTCAACATTCCTAGTACAGTGGGATTTTTTTTTTTTTTAAGAAAAGAAGGGGCACCTGAGTGGCTAAGTTGGTTAAGGTCTGACTTTGGCTAAGGTCATGATCTCACGGTTTGTGAGCTGGAGCCCCACATGGAGCTCTGTGCTGACAGCTCAGAGCCTGGAGCCTGCATCGGATTCTGTGTCTCCCTCACTCTCTGCCCCTCCCCCACTAGCACTCTGTCTCTCTGTCTCTCTGTCTCTCTGTCTCTCTCTCTCTCTCAAAAAAATGAACATTAAAAAAATTTTTTAAAGAAAGGAAAAAATGTTCCCAGATCTACCCCTTCTCTCTGACGTCAGCTCCTCTGAGAACGTCTGCCTTACAAACTGTGATCTTATTTGTTGTTGCTTCCCCAGGACTTAGGATATGTGTCAAGCATATAACAGAAGCCAAAAGAAATTTTTTTAAGTGAATTCATTTAAATTAAGTTTAAAAAGAACACTTAAGAGAAAAAAATCATATCTAGGCAAAATTCTAGGTGTACATTTTTAACTTGAATTTTAAGTTTGGGATATTGAGGGAACTAGATTGAATCAAATATCTTTGAAAAAAACAAAATTTTTTTAGATGGAGTAATAATTTAAAAAATTAAAGGGAAGATACAGAAATCATTATCATTTCTTTTATAAGGCTTTTGTTACACTCAATCAGGGAAATAGAGGAGTAAGGTGGGGTTGGGATATTGACCAGAAATAGCAGCAACCAGCATAGAATATTGCATGAAGAGATTAAAACTATAGAGGGTCTACTCGATCTTTAGCCTGAACCCCAGCTGATAATTATAGACAGAATTCTAGTGTTCAGAGTTGGGCAGCAGGCCAGAAAAGCAGCACCCAAAGAATTCTGTCTTGAGGAGCTTATTTCATTCACATTGTGCTCCTTCTCAAAACCAGCTTGGGAAGCAGGAAAACTCAAGACCATACAAAGTATAATTATTATCATTCCAGCCTCTGAAGTCCATCTTGTCTATGCAGACACATTGTGGAAAATCACGCCCTTTAGGTTTTTCCCAGAAACCATGTGTTCAGGGCCTACAAAGTTCCATTTGAGCAAGAGCATCTGGCTTTGTGGCTACATCTCTGTGGTCCATCGCCAAAGGAAAGATCTTTTATTTTTCTTTTTACTAGGCTGATGTAACCATAGGGTAAGAGTTGTGGAGAACCAGATTCCAATCCTAGACTGGCTTTAAACATACCAGTTAGGAGAGAAAGCCTAATAAAACAAATAAGGGTGAATGATGAAAGGCATGTAAGATCTACAGATATTAGATTATAAAATTCTTGACAGAAGTACATTTGTCTCACCTGTACTCTTAGTCCTCTAATAATGGACTCAAAGAACATAAAAAATTTATTCATACAGAAACAGTCATGAGTTTAACTGAACTGTAGGCAAAGCATGCATAAAATTGGTAGCTACTGACAACTCCTAAAGTCTTGGCAAATATTTTAGAAATCACTTTGATAAAGTATGCCTGGGTGCCTGTAAGTACAACCTAATCATTATTGTTATTAAATATATAACCACTATTCTCTTTTTTATATTAATTTGCCCCAAACTAGTACCCAAGCAGTAATTTTTCCTTTTTATACATTTGTTAACAACAATAAAAACACATTGTTAAAAATATGTATTTTACAGGCAAAATTAATTTATGGTGGTAGAAGTCAAAATAGTGCTATGGGATAGATGGGTATCAATGGGGAAGGAGTAGAAGAGAACTTTCTGGCAAGGTGGGAATGTCTACTTCTTGCTCTGTTGATGGTTATAGAGGTTTTATATGTATATAAAAATTCATCCAACTTTACTTTTAACATTTGTGTATATTACTATATGTAAAATATATCTTTATTTAAAATACTTTTAAAATATGCATTTTGCTTAGGTAAAATTCTAGATTTAATGCCTTTGGCTTCAAATAATTATTTCATTTATAACAACATGAACATAAATGATAAGTACCACATGTGCAGGCAGTATTTTCTTCATGGGTGGTCAAAAACTTGTATTGAAATTCTCATCACATTCTACATAATAAATTATTCATGAAGTTCGATAATATCTCTGGAAATTAATGGCCTTTTAAGATAAATTTTTTAAATGGGAAATTAATGAAATTCTGCTACTCCAGCTAATTTTGCTGTAGTTTTGTGGCAGTGTAAGTATGTCTTTGTCTGTAGTCCAACCACCACAAAATCCTATACCCCTGAAATTATAATTTGTGGCTATGATTATAGCACTGGTTTCAATATAATTTTCACTATATTTAAAATTTGAGAATAAATATAAAATTAGAAAGAAAAAATAATATATGGTATAGCCAAAGCTCTAAACACAAAATTCAGGGTTAGGATCAACTCAAAATATTTTTTCTTTTTCTTTTTCTTTTTCTTCAAGTTTATTTATTTTGAGAGAGAGAGACAGAAAGAGAGAGAGAGAGGTAGTACAAGTGGGGAAGGGGCAGAGAGAAGGAGAGAGAGGGAATCCCAGGCAGGCTCCATACTCAGCGCAGAACCTGATGTGGGTTTTGAACTCCCAAACAGTGAGATAATGACCAGAGCCAAAAATCAAGAGTCAGAATGCTTAACCGATTGAGCTAACATGGCACCCCAACTCAAAATATTTCCTTATATTTTTCATTCCTTTTAGACACTCCCATGACCACCCTACTTTGCCCACTGCTCAAAACACAAAGCCTGTTTAGGACATTAATCCCTCCACATACAATTACAAATCCTAATACTTGGAGGCAGGCAAAAGCTGTGTTTACCAGACATTTAAGGAAATATCTTATTATATTTTCTTTTTAAATATTTTCAAAGATGATAATTTTAAATAACAAATGTTCAAATCAACTAATAGATGCCAAAAATAATTGAATGAAATAGCGGCAGTTTTCCTAGTGACTAAAACCAGATATTTTAATACCTTTTACCAGCATTTCTCAAAATAAAGTCTATGAAGTGTTAATAAATCACATTCAAAAAAGGTTTCATGGTTAAGTAGGCTGGGGAAATATTTTGTGAAGAAACTTAAACAGGTTAGTTACTGTAATACCTCCCAGAGCCTTTAATCTGCTCCTGTGCATTGCCATCCTTTAAGAGCAGGCTATAGTTAGCCTTTGAATACTCCTTTACAGAGACTCATAAGATTAGTGCTCCAAGAAGTGCATTTCAGGAAATACATATGAACAAATGGTTCATTAACGGAGTTTTAAAGTGATTTTTTTTTTCAACAGCAGATTCTTTGCATACACATACCTAGTCAAACCAGTAACATCTCTAATTGTCATTAAGATAACATAAAAAAAATTACCACTTGAGTTCTATTTCATCATCTCTCAATTATATCATGGTAGCATAACACCTGACAATTTAGACTAATTAAAAAATATATACAGAATATTAAAGTGGTATCAAAGATGAATAAACATTACACCACTTGTTTTAAAAGACCTAATGGGTATTTGGTGAGGTGATTCAAAAATACCTGGGTCCCCAAATCTTGGTTTGTTACTAGTATCAAGGTTGACCTTATGGATAATGAATTTTCTCTAAGGTAGGAGTTACCAGAATGGCTTTTTAGCCCCACCGTGTTCCCCAGGGTAGCTGTCAGCCCCATCTTCATAAATTCCTTATTTACTTTTTAAGGCATATCTTGAAATCCTCTAATAAAGAGAAGTCCCTCCCTGAGGGTTAGTTTATACTCAGCAGATTGATCAGGTATTTTCTAAGTGAGAATCAGCAGGAAGCTTACCCTGAGAGAACAGAGAAGCAATACACTTTAGTTTGAGAGAGGAAAGATTTGTGCCCAGTGTGGATTTCCCTTAGGACCCAGCAGTTCAGGTTGGGAAGGCAGTGAAATATCTATGTCTGAGTGAGTCACTCCAGAGTTATAAGAATTTTTCTCTTTTAGCATATGTCACTCAAAAGTCTGAGGGTGATTCAGTCTGTTAAGGTCAACCTCCTGTGAGACAAAGGAGGTTAGAGAAGGGGGAGTAAGAAGGTGGGAGCAAATGAAGTATAACCATTACATCTCCAAGGGCAACTGGATAGTGATAGATGCTACTATTTAAAAATTTCTTCTCCCTAACTTATGTTGGCAAATTTTTACTTATTATGCAAAATAGAATATATCTGGTATCTTCAGCATGGTTACACCAAGGCCAATCAAATGCAGCCCACTACTGCTTGTTTTGTAAATAAAATTTTACTGAAATCCAGCCATGCCTATCAAGTCTAGTAAAGGCAGAGTTGTGTACTTTCAAGAGTGACCATGTGAGTGACAAAGCCTAAAATATTTACAACCTGGTTTTTGACAGAAAAGCTTTGTCAACTCCTGATTTAAACAGTCCTTCTTTTCCTTTCCATTCTAATTTTCTAAAATATTTTCAAAGCGACTTAAAGTTTATATTTTTGGAATCAGATTTTCCCTATGAAAAGACTCAGGTTATTTTACACTAAGAGCAAATTATAGCTAAGTCAGTATAATAGCTAAGCTAGCACATGCAGCTGAAAAGTAGGGAAATAAAATGGTTGTTTTGAAAATATCCCTTTTTAAGATCACAAACATCTGGATATTTCCCAAGACATCTGGAACACCAACTGATTGACTTATTTATATTTAGCCACGTGCATTTTGTAAACACTTGAGGTAAAAACTAAACATTAGAAGTAAAAATAATAATTTCATGTAACATCTTTGTTCAAAATACTTCTAATTTTAAATATCAGCTTTATTGCTCATTTAAAATGCACCAAAAAGTACAACAAAGTCTATAATTTTATCAGACATTTTGGAGAATTTAAAGAACATGATACTGCTTTCTTTCATTCTTTATTTGGTTATGCAATCTCTATCCTCATTGTCTGAATGATAAAAAATAGCATCATTATGATTTTTTTAAAATGCCTCAAAACTTAGAGTGAACAATGTATTTTTCAGTTACTCTATGGTAGAGAATCAGCAAAATAGTAGGAAGCATGTCCCATCTCTGAGCAATTGAATTGAAATAAAACATGTTTCTTGGTCTCTCAGTGTCCGCTCTCTTCATGTTGGAATGACCTGTGGTTAGAGCTAAGTAGATTGTCATGAAAGGATGTGGGGCATTGGAGCCAGACTAGGGTTCGACTGTTGGCCCAATTACCTTCTAGCCTATTTTGGCCCAAGTTTCTTCTCAATATAATGAGGATGATATTTTTATTGGAAATGCAGTATATATGGTACTTGAAAAAAAAATAATAATAAAACAATGGCTCCCATTGATTGACATGCTTACTGTGTGCCAGCCACTAAGCTCAGTGTATTATATACACCTTACATCACTTAATCTTCCCAAAAGCCTTAAAGGTAGTCAACTGTTATTAGCTCTAATTCAGAGATGAGTTCACTAAAGTGTTTACTTCCAGTTTACAAATTCTACCCTTAGAAGAGCAGCTACCAATCATCTAGTGCCAACTACATGCCCGAGACTTCACATATATTTTCTCAATTAGTACACAGTGCTAACAGGTAGCTGTTTTCATTATCTCATTTTCAAATGAGGAAATTAAGGTTTAGAGAGGTTAGTTTTGCCATAGCTACATAGCTATTAGGCAGAGCTGGGGTCAGAACACAGGAAGAAAAACTCCCAAGGCCTGTGCCTTTAACCTTAACTATACTACCTCAGCAAATAGCTATTATTGTTGTTGTTGTTGTTGTTGTTATTATTATTACCACCACCACAGGTATCCTGTTTAAAAAAAACCCATAGGGGTGTCTGGGTGGCTCAGTCAGTTAGGTGATGAGTTCAGCCCAGGTCATGATCTCACAGTTCGTGAGTTCAAGCCCCACGTTGGGCTCTGTGCTGACAGCTCAGAGCATGGAGCCTGCTTCCGATTCTGTGTCTCCCTCTGCACTTCCCCTGCTCATGCTCTGTCTCTCTCTGTCTCTCAAAAAATAAATAAATGTTAAAAAAATTTTTTTTTAAACCATAAAATTAGTACACTAAAAAAACACATGTATGCATATATATGTATGAAACTTGACAAACAGAGGGAATCAAATAGCTCTATGTATAATTTCTCAAATTGAGAGTATTCACCTTTGTACTGAATTGCAAAATAAATGAGGATTACTGAAAGTCAAAATAAAGCTAAGTACTTCCCACCTGGATTCACTGCCCCAAGACAGTCTTTCTAAAAACAAAATTTGAAATTTTGTATTTCAAAGTTATGTAATGCTTACATCAGATATCTTAAATAGTGTGCCTTGCTGAAAATTTACAAAACCTACAATTATGTCATCTCAAGCTCTTAAAAACAGGCAGTAATGTTTATGAAAGAGCAGGGTGCCAGATATACCCCATGTCAGAAAAATCTATTTGAGTTATAATGCTCTTGTACCCTCACTGCAGATTGTCAGCCAGAGCAATATGCAGAAAATATATAGCTTGCCTGATGGTACCCTTATTATAATAGTCTCAGAATTATGGGATAGATGAATTAGAATTTATACCTGAATAGACCTTTTTCTCTTCTGAGCTTTTTTTTTTTTTTTTTTTTTTTTTTTGGTCCATCATTAGATTTAGGGATGGTTGCTTAAATGTCTAGAAAGAAATGGTATATAACCAGAAAAATTGCTGCAGAAGTATGATTTTTGTTACAACATTTGGGCAAGTTTTGAAGAAGAGGTCTTAAAACAATAAAAGACATTGTTCACAGAAAATCAATTTTTTTTTGACCATCTAATTCTCAGCAAGTCACTTCCAGCAAATTCTGCAGGAAGCACAGAATTAGTCCATACTGTGTAACCCCAATGGAGAATGAAAATGTTAGAAATGCGAATAGCTTTTCCTGTTTTGCCTTTTCACCATTCTATTCTTTCCATACTTATAATGAATAGAATTCATTCTAATACCATAATTAATACTTCTTTGGGTCACCCACCCAATGGAGAATTTCTGAACACATGAGTATGCCACCCACTGGTGGAAGGGTATTAATCTACATTTGCAAAAGGTGAGAACTTCTATGGATCCTTTAAGAAAATGGTAGTATCTTTGAGACTTCTGCTTGAATGACCAATTGTTCAACTGATTTGTTTCAATTATGCTGTTTTTCCATCATTAAGGTCAAGTTTTATTCACTATCACCATTTAATCTTAGTTTTAGCTGGTCAGTATTATATGGCTAGGAAGAAATAAAGGTCTATGGCCTGAAGAGTACCTGTCTTTCTCACACTTCATAGGAGTAGAAAGAGAATGCAAAATATAGTCCCTGATTCAGTGGTTATGCTGAAAAGTGTACTTCACAGGTCCTGAAAACACTTAGAATTTTATTTTTTTACTCTAGGTATAAGATTTGATAGTTCAAAAACAGATACTGAAGAATCTAAATTCTAAGCTCATTTGGAAAATCTATAATGCATAAGAACTCACCTCATTTTTATGACTGCTCTATTAATAGCTTAAAAAGACAAAATTAAATTCATTCCTAAGGATAATAGACTGTTTTATGGTACCTTTGTACAGCTGAAGATAGAGGATTAAATTACCACTTCAACAGTGAATTATTTTAAATATTTTAATAACATGCTGAATTTTACAAGAGAACAACCTTAACTGTTCCTTCATTAGTAACAAGTAGAGTTGCCACCTAAAATATAGGATGCCCACTTAAATTTAAATTTCAGGCAAGTAATGAATAAAATTTTAGTATGTATATATTCCCTGAAATATTTAGGACATACATTGCTTTAAAAAAAGATCCTTCTTCATCTAAATTTCAAGTGTAACTAGGGATCCTATATGTTTATTTGCTAAATGTAGCAACTTTATTGGTAGGCCAAACCCTCTGAATGGTTTTCAAGCAGTGATCAGGAGTTCAGTTGGCTATCAACATCCTTTACATTCACCCATTCATTCACTAACTCACTCATTAATTAATTTAACAAGTATTGGAATACCTCCTTTACTGTTGTCAGTATCAGGAATAGTTTTGCAAAACCCCCTGCCTCATGGATCAGTGGTCCTCAAACTTGGTTGTCCATTATGATCAGCTGGGGAGATTTTTTTTTTTTTTTTATTAATGGAGTCCTAGATACAACCCTCAAAGATTCTGAATTACTTGTTCTGGGATCTGGCCTGGTTATCAGACTTTTACAACCTCCCCAGAAGATCCGAATATATGACCAAGGTTGAGAACCACTGCTGTAGATGGAGACAAATTATATATTCTTAGCCATTTTTTTTTTTTGCAATCCCTGCATCTGCCATAAGGCATGCCTATTAATGGTTGAGTCACTCAGCAGATCAACTCTTCAGAGAAGCAAATTGCAAATAATTTTAACTGAGATTTTTCTAAAGCAATGTAACTATTAAGCTAGCATTATACATTATTAAATTAAACTATTTTGCCTCAATTTTAGAACTATGAATATTTAAATGAATGCATTCATCCATTCATTCAAAAATACCTAAATTTCTGTCCAAGCACTGGGCACTGAACCAGGCACTAGAGATGGAGCCATGAAAAAGGTAAAACTCCTATTCATGCAAGAGGGACAATTAGTGTGAAAGCAAAAATTAAACACTTCCTATGAAGAAAATGAATCAAGGAGTCAAAGGAATTAAGTAGTGGGGAGGGGTGCATTTTAGAGCAATCAGGAAAATTTTCTCAAGGAACATCTGACCAGACACCTGAATGATGTGAGGACAGAAATTATGCAAATATCTCCAGTGAAAGGTAAAAGAAATACCAAGGAGGTCTGAACAAGTTTGGTGTGTTCACAGGAAGAGCTGAAAAGACGGTGTGACTACAGCAGTGGTAGGAGGAGAGTGATACAAGATGAGGCCATACAGAAGTATAGGTAGCTCCTTAAACCAATATAAGGACATGGGACCGTATTCTGGGCTGCAGAGTAAGAGATATGGTTTAATTTACATTGTTAAAAATATCACCCTGGCTTCCTTATGGAGACTTGCTGGTAGGGTGATGGTGCCATAAAAGAAGCAGATTACTGTAGTAGTCAGGGTGAGAGATGATGGTGACTTGGACTAGGGCAGTAGCAGCAGAGCTTTTAAGAAGTGGTTGGGATATAATTTGAAAGTAAATCCAACAGTTGTTTCAGATAGGTTGGATATAGGGTGTGAAGGAAAGAGGAAATAAGAATATCTTGGAATTCAGCTTCTACTAAGACGGAGATAAAGGACTGACACAAGAGTTCTGGAAAGACCAGGTTAAGTTTGAGGTGCATAATCATTATCCCAGTGGATAGGGTCATTATGGTAGGTATGTATATCTGGATCTCAGGGCTGCAGATATAAATTTAGATTATCATCTATATATAAAGGTGTACTTTTTTCCTCTATTAAGTTTAATACATTGGACTGGTTTAAACAAAGTGGGGCAGTCATTTCCTTTCAAAATGAATTACTTCCTTTGGGAGTTCTACCTATGACCTAAACACTGGCACTGATGAATTATAATCCTTTACTACAGAAAACATATATAAAAGGAAATATTGCCCCTACAACTTTTTAAATGTCCTTAGGATTGATACATGAAATAATTATGAAAATTATTTTGATGATGCATGAGGTCTTTTTAGGCTATGGCTAAAAAGAACTTCTCATGATCAAGAAATAATTTTCAGGGCTCCTGGGGGATCAGTCGGTTAAGTGTCCAACTCTTGATTTTGGCTCAGGTCACAATCTCACAATCATGAAATCGAGCCCTGTGTTCAGCTCCATGCTGAGTGTGGAGCCTGCTTGGGATTCTGTCTGTCTCTCTCTGCCCTCTCCCACTCACTTGTGTGCACAAACTTTCTCTCAAATTAAATAAATAAACATTTAAAAAAAGAAATGATAATTTTCAGCTGTAACTTTTATTCTTAAAATTGTTTTATCATATGTCGGCAAGGATGCAGAGAAAGGGGAACACTTTTGCACTGTTGGTGGGAATGCAAAATGGTATAGCCACCCTGGAAAGTAGTATGGAGGTTCCTCAAAAAATTAAAAATATGGGGCGCCTGGGTGGCTCAGTCGGTTGAGCGTCTGACTTCAGCTCAGGTCACGATCTCGCAGTCCGTGAGTTCGAGCCCCGCATCGGGCTCTGGGCTGATGGCTCAGAGCCTGGAGCCTGCTTCCGATTCTGTGTCTCCCTTTCTCTCTGCCCCTCCCCTGTTCATGCTCTGTCTCCCTCTGTCTCAAAAATAAATAAAAAAACGTTAAAAAAATTTAAAAAAAAAATTAAAAATAGAACTACCCTATGACGCAGCAATCATACCTAGGTATTTATCCAAAGGATACAAAAATGGATTCAAAGGAGCACATGAACCCCAATGTTTATAGTAGCACTATCAACAATAGGCAAATTATGGAAAGAGCCCAAATGTCCATCGACTGATGAATGGAAAAAGAAGATGTGGTATATACATACAATGGAATACTTCTCAGCAATCAAAAAGAATGAAATCTTGCCATTTCCAACAATGTGGATGGAACTAGAGTATATTATGCTAAGTGAAATAAGTCAGAGGAAAGACAAATATCATGTGATTTCACTCATATGTGGAATTTTAGAAACAAAACAGATGGACATAAGGGAAGGGAAGGAAGAATAAGATAAAAACAGAGGGAGGCGAACCATAAGAGACTCTTAAATACAGAGAACAAACAGGGTTGCTGGAGGGGTGTTTGGTGGGGGGATGGGTTGAATGGGAGATGAGCATTCCTTAATGCTGGGATGAGCACTGTGGGTTATATGTAAGTGATGAATTGTTAAAGTCCATTCCTGAACCCATTATTACACTATATGTTAACTAATTTGGATTCAGATAAAATTAAAAGATTTTTTAGAATTGTTCTATCATATAATTTAGTATTAAAACAATCCAGAAGTATTTTTTAAAGGTAAATGATGAATGAGGGGCACCTGGGTGACTCATTCAGTTCAGTGACCGACTCTTGATTTCAGCTCAGGTCATGACCTCATGGTTCATGAGTTTGAATCCTGATCAGGTTCTGTACAACAAAGCCTGCTTGGGAATCTCTGTCCCACTCTCTCTGCCCCTTTCTCTCTCTCTCTCTCTCAAAAATAAGAAAATCAATGTAAAAAGAATGGAGGCAAATGATGAATGAAAAGTAGATTTTTAATCTACTGTATTTTTTAGAATGAGGTTAATACAAGCAGCATTAGTTTCGAAAGGTTAAAAGGAGAATTTTAATACATTAAATAATCTCTATTTCAATATTTGCTAGAGTATTCCATTTGTAAAGTTTTTTTCAAACCTGAGTTGTACTAGGAAAAAAAAAGATTTGGAGCTTCATATTGCCACTAAACCAGTTATATGGTTGAACACAAACTGGTTAACTGCCTTGAACCTTAGTTTTCTTATTGTTAAAAAAGCTTTAAATCTACTTCAAAGGTCTTTTGTATAAATAACATAATATATGTAAAAGTATTTCATAAATAAAATTACACACCAATGAGAGGTAAATAAGTCATGGCATAGTGTCCACATACTCTTCTATTGGTAAATATATATCCTGTACTCAAGAATTCAAAGCAAATGGCAATGATGTTAACCTCACTACAATAAACTAGTGAAAAAGTATTTCAACCTCAAGAACATAGAGTCAAAATTCTTGTCTCTTTATTATTTTTTTGACTTGTTTCTCTGGTGATATTTATTTTTTCTTGAGCTATTAAGGTGATTGGGTTTATCCTTTTCTCTCTCTCTTTGATGAAGATAAATGAGATATGTGACATGGTAAGAATAAGGAGTAACCACTGACAGATGGAAGAAAAAGAGAACTATAAAGCATTCAGATAAAGCGCAAATAAACAGCAACTCAACTCTCCTCTAAAATTTACAGTATACAGTAGTGTCAACAATAGCCAAATTATGGAAGGAGCCCAAATGTCCAACAACTGACAAATGGATAAAGACATGGTATACACACACACACACACACACACACACAATGGAATTATTACTTGGCAATCAAAAAGAATGAAATCTTGCCATTTGCAACAACATGGATGGAACTAGAGTACATTCTGCTAAGTGAAATAAGTCAGTCAGAGAAACAAATATCGTATGATTTCCCTCATATGTGGAATTTTAGAAACAAAACAGATGAACACAGGGAAGGAAAGTAAAAATAAGACAAAAACAGAGATGGAGGCAGGGGCGCCTCTGTGGCAATTAAGCATCCGACTTTGGCTTAGGGCATGATCTCCCAGTTTTTGAGTTTGGCCCTGGTAGGGCTCTGTGCTGACAGCTCGGAGCCTGGGGCCTGCTTCAGATTCTGTGTCTCCCTCTCTCTCTGCCCCTTGCACACTCGCGCTCTCTCTCTCTCTCAAAAATAAACATTTAAAAAAAATTTTTAAAAAATACAGAGAGGGAGGCAAACCATAAGAGACTCTTAAATACAGAGAACAAACTGAGGGTTGCTGGAGCGATGTTAGGTGGGGGGTGGATGGACTAAATGAGTGATTAAGGAGGGCACTTGTTGGGATGAGCACTGGGTGTTATATGTAAGTGATGAATCACTGAATTCTACTCCTGAAATCTTCATTACACTGTATGTTAACTAACTTGGATTTAAATAAAATTTAAAAATTAAAAAAATTACAGGGTAAGCAATATATAATTATGCACTTATATTAGTAATTATTTACTGCTGAAAGGTTTTTTTTCTTCTTTTAGAGAGTGAATTTTAACCAATCAGTAAAACACCATTATCAGTCAGCCTTTGGAGTACAGAAAAGAGTTGTATTAAATAGTAATAGGATTCACTCCCATTTCCCTAGTTCTACCCTTGATTCCTGGACCTGTGAATCTTGGTTATGGGAGAGCCAATACTATATACTGGATGCTAATGTAAACATAAACAGCCTACTGGATGATATGGGAGTGACATCACTCATTGTTACTCTTAGTGTCCACCAACAATATTTTTTTTTTGCTTTCTGTACCCACAACCTTACACTCTGTTGGTCCAGATGTTTGAGTTTCAAAAGGAAGAATGCTTCTAGGAGACACAGGGAGAATACCACGTGAAGACAGAGTAATGCATCTGCAAGCCAAAGAATGCCAAAATTTGTTGGCAAACTACCAAAAGCTAGAATGATGTAATAGGGAGTATTGCCCTACAGGCCTCAGAGGAGCATAGGCCTGTAGACACCTGATTTTAGACTTTTAGCCTCCAGAACTTGAGACAATAGATTTTGGCGTCCTTTTTTTAAGCCACCTAAGCTTGAGAAAAGTAATACAAATACTATTTTAATAAATCCTTTGCATTTAACAAGGCCCAGTATTTGTTTAGGGATTTACTATTTTCTAGGAACTATTAGCTAATGGACTGTGTCTCCTGTTTTTCAGAAGCAGTTAAGGAGAAACAAGAAGGATAATTGTCAAGATGTAGCACAATCTTTAAGTGAAAAAAATGTTTATGCTCTTCATAATAAAGCACCTTTTTATTTTCACTTTCGGAGAACAATAGGGTATTTTAGACATGGGAATAACATTGGAAAGTAGACTTGGAGAATATGAGCCAGTTTTTTAAGTGTAACAGAGGATGAATTAACATTCATTGATGTACTTTTAAACTTCACCAGAATCAAGGGTCTAAAAGACAAGGGAGGCCATTATGTTGCCCAAACTTCTAAAGTAATATTTGATTTCAGCCAAGGAAGTACAACACTACAGACAGATAGGGGAGGGGAAGCAGGGGGAATTTAAATTATCTCATAAGGAAACATTTAAAGGAGTATAACATCCATCATTTTGTCAACAGTGATCGGGTAAGGCTGAGATTTTAGAAGTTCAACAGGACTTTGAAATCTAAAATGTGTTATTTTACTGCTCAAATACATTTTAATACATTGATACAATTCAACACTTTATCACTAGTTATAATCACCAGATAATCTGCAAAAAATATCTATGTCATAGCCAGAAATTCTTTAGATCTTGAAGAGAAAAACCAGAAAATTCCACTTTGTGTGCAAGAAAATCATGGAATTGCAGATGGGTTAAAGGGGAGATTTCAAAAGTGGTTCCAGGAGATAGTAACAAGATATATTTACTGATGAAAGTGGTAACTAAAAGTTGGCAACTAGTTTATAGTTAAAAGATCAGCTGCCAGAAGAACCCCAAATCATAATCTTATGTCAAGAGTTAGTACACAGTACAGAAAAAGAAATTATCTAGACAAAGGGATGTGATAGGAATGAGATCATTCTCATTAAATGGTTGGACTGACCTGAAAATATTAATAGTTGTACAAGGCTTTGATGATTCATAACCTCTACATGAAATAAAGTAGATTAATGAAAATGGATTTTATTATTGCCTTACCCAGGAATATTTCAACATTACCTCTCACCTGAAGTTTCAGGATGTCTGGTAGTTGGTATTTAAGTAGACATAGGCCCTGGAATGAGGAAATCACCACTGAAGATGTCACCTTCTGGTGTGCAGGGCCATACTCTCTAGAGGAATAAGTATAATCTATCAACTATATATTGATATTTTGAAAAGAGCAACTTAGTTCAGGCCATCTTCTATAGCCCCCTCAGATTTTATGTTAAGTCTTTCGACTTAAGAAAAAGTGATAAGACTGCATGAAACATTTTATTATCAGGCCTGGAAGTGGGTGTATCTTGTCCATCAAGTTACTTTGGCTAGAATCCTGTCACAAGACCATATCCATATTGCAGTCTGGGCTGGGAAAGATAGTGACCCCATGTGGAAGAGGAAATGGAATTGATAAGCATCTAGGAATTAGGAAAAAACTGATACATATAAACATACACATAAGTTGAAAAAACATCTATTTCCCCTTATTCAAAGCAGCATTAGTGACAACAGCCAAGACATAGAAACAAACCTAAGTGTCCATTGAAAGATGAATGGATAAAGAAGTTGTGGTGTATATATACAATGGAATATTATTCAGCCATAAGAAAGAGGAAATCGTGCCATCTGCAACAACATAAATGGACCTAAATGCACTATATTAAGAGAGGTAAGTCAGACAAAGATAAATACCGTATTATCTCACTTATTTGTGGAATCTAAAAACAAAGAACACCAAATTCATAGAAGAGATCATAATGGTGGATACCAGAGACAGGGGTGAGGAGAGGGGAATTGGAAGAAGGTGGTCAAAAAGGTACAAACTTCTAGTTATCTTATATTTACCTTATATCTTATATTTATCTTTACCATATAAAGTAATAATATGGATGTAATATACAGCATAATGACTATAGTTAACACTGCTGTATGGTATGTAGGAAAGTTGTTAAGAGAGTAGAACCTAGGAGTTCTCATCACAAGGAGACATTGTTTTTTTTCTTTTTCTTTTTCTTGTATATATATGAGATGGTGGATGTTAACTGCTGTGGCAATAATTTTATAACATATGTAAATCAAACCATCATGCTGTACACCTTAAACTTATACAGTGATATATGTCAATTATTTCTTAATACAACTGGGGGGAAAACATGCACAAATATCCCCTATTTTCATTTTGTGGGCACTTGCAGCTATGTCTATACCCAACTATTAATTTTTAACCTTTCTGGATTAGATTGGATCTCGTTAATCTACAATTTATACTTGGGTTTTGCACTGTGGTTCAATCTAAGAGTTTTCTTTACTAGGTAAGTTTATTCCATATAAATTTATTGATCTGAGAGATATATTTGACTTAATTCTGTCAAATTATTTTATGTTTTCTTCTTTTACTTTTTAAATGTTTACTACAAGTTTTTGGTTTTTCTTTGGTTTACTTTTAAGCTTCTTTATTTTCTTTATAATAATTTAAGTGGTTTCCTTTCTAAAAGCAATATAATATATCCTCTAATCTTTATAGGTTTGAAATGTCTGTTAGCTTAAACTTGTGCAATAATTGGTTTAGTATCAAATTCTTAGGATGTTCTTACTTTTCCTGAGGAAATGTAAATACTGTTTCATAGCCTTCTAGCACTGATTGTTTCTGGGATGAATTTCTATATAATTTTCTCTTCATTTTTGGAAAAAGGTAAATTGTTGGGTTATTTCTTGACATTGACTTGTGTAAATTCCTTCTAAAATAAGATGTTGTGAAACTGCTAATTCATTTTCTAAAGTGTTATATAATTTTTCAATCCCACCAGCATTGTTTGAGTTTCTGTTGTTTCACATCCTTACCCATACTTGGTATGTCTAATCCTTTTCATCTTGGCCATATTAAGGGTATACAGTCATTTGTTCTTTTGACTTTCAGTTTGCATTTTTCTGATGACTATTGATAATGAACATTTTTTCAGTATTTATTTACCACTTACATATTATTTACATATGATTTTTATAAAATATAACTACAATATAAATGTATTATATATTATGTACATTATATAATTATATACATATATAATTTAATAGATATATGTACATAATTTTTTTCCCAATCTATGGGTTGCTTTTTCATTTTCTTAATGGGATATTTAAAAGAGAAGTTATCTTGAGAAAATAACAAAGTAGGAGGCATCACACCCTTCCTGATTTCAAGCTATATTATAAAAGTATGGTAATCAAAATAATATGATACTAGCATTAAAACATATTGACCAATGGAGCAGAGTCAAGAACCAGAAACAAACCCATGCTTATATAGTCACCAAAATTTGACAAGAGGGCCAAGAATAGTCAATGGACAAAAGACAGTCTATTCAATAAATGGTGCTAGAAAAATTGTAGATATTCCCATATAAAATAATTAAACTAAACACCTGTTTTATACCTCTCAGGAAAATGAACTCAAAATGGATTAAAGACTTAAGTATTAAGGTTGGAAGTCAAATAACTCCTAGAAGAAAACACAGAAACAAAGTTTGAAATGGTCTCTGCAATTTTTTGCATATGACACCTACCTAAAGCACAAGTAACAAAGTCAAGAATAAAGAAGTGAGTCTACATCATACTAACAAGCTCTACACAGAAAACAAAAACAAAAACAACAAAAAAATTGACTAAAGTGAAAATGGGGGAAAATACTTGCAAACTTCAAGATAGGAAAAAAATACTTGTAAACTATATATCTGATAAGGAGCTAATATCCAAAAATATAAAAAAAAACAATTCATACAACTCAATAGCAGAGCCCCCAAATAATACAATTAAAAAAATGGGGAAGGGGCGCCTGGGTGGCGCAGTCGGTTAAGCGTCCGACTTCAGCCAGGTCACGATCTCGCGGTCCGTGAGTTCGAGCCCCGCGTCAGGCTCTGGGCTGATGGCTGGGAGCCTGGAGCCTGTTTCCGATTCTGTGTCTCCCTCTCTCTCTGCCCCTCCCCCGTTCATGCTCTGTCTCTCTCTGTCCCAAAAATAAATAAAAAACGTTGAAAAAAAAATTAAAAAAAAAATAAAAATAAAAATAAAAAAAAAATAAAAAATAAAAAAATAAAAAAATGGGCAAAGGATCTGAATAGACTTTTTCCAAAGAAGATATACAAATGACCAACAAGTACATGAAAAGGTGTTCAACATCACTAATCATCAGGGAAATGCAAATTAAAACCACAATATCACCTCACATCTGTTAGAATGGCCATAATAAAAGAGATAAGAGATAACAAATGCTCATAAGGATGTGGAGAAAAGGAAACAGTTGTGCATGGTTGGTAGGATGGTAAATTGGTACAGCTACTATGGAAAACAGTAAGGAGGTTCCTCCAAAACTTAAAATTAGAACTACCGTATATCTGAAGGAAATGAAAACACTATGTGAAAAAGATAATCTGCACCCCTATGTTAATTAATGATAGCATTATTTACAATAGCTAAGACATGGAAACAACCTAAGTCTCCATACATGGATGAATAGATACAAAAGTTGTGATATATTGCAACTACATGGATGGAACTGGAGGGTATTATGCTAAGTGAAGTTAGAGAAAGACAAAAATCATATGACTTCACTCATATGAGGACTTTAAGAGACAAAACAGATGAACATAAGGGAAGGGAAACAAAAATAATATAAAAACAGGGAGGGGGACAAAACAGAAGAGACTCATAAATATGGAGAACAAACTGAGGGTTACTGGAGGGGTTGTGGGAGAGGGGATGGGCTAAACGGGTAAGGGGCACTAAGGAATCTACTCCTGAAATCATTGTTGCACTATATGCTAATTTGGATGTAAATTTAAAAAAAATAAAGAATAAAGTTTTTTTTAAAAAGTTGTGGTATATACATACACACATACATACATATAAACACACACACACACATATATACAATGGAATATTATTCAAAATAAAAAAGAACAAAATCTTGCCATTTGGGAAAACACAAATCGACCTTGAGGACATTATGTTAAGTGAAATAAAGACAAATACTGTATGATCTCACTTATATGTGGAATCTAAAGGAAACAAAAAAAAAAAAAAAAAATAGGGTGCCTGAGTGATTCAGTCAGTTAAGTGTCTGACTTCGGCTCATGTCATGATCTTGTGGTTCATGAGTTCGAGCCTGCTTCAGATTCTGTGTCTCATCCTCTCTCTGCCCTTCCCCTGCTCGCTCACACACACACACACACCCTCTCTCTCTCTCTCAAAAATAAACATTAAAAAAAAATTAGGGGCGCCTGGGTGGCTCAGTTGGTTAAGCGTCCGACTTCAGCTCAGGTCATGATTTCATGGTCCGTGAGTTCAAGCCCCGCGTCGGGCTCTGGGCTGATGGCCCAGAGCCTGGAGCCTGCTTCCGATTCTGTGTCTCCCTCTCTCTCTGCCCCTCCCCCCATTCATGCTGTCTCTCTCCGTCTCAAAAATAAATACATGTTAAAAAAAAATTAAAAAACCAAAACCAAAACAAACAAACAAACAAACAAAAAAACCCTCCAAACTCATTAAAAAAAAAAAAGATCAGATGTGTGGTTACCAGAGGCAGTCGGTGGAGGAGGGTAGAATCTGATGAAGGTGATCAAAAGTTACAAACTTTCAATTATAAGATAAATAGTACTACAGATGCAATATACATGATGACTATAGTTAACACTGCTGTATGGTATGTTTGCAAGTTGTTAAGAGAATAAATTCTAGGAGTTCTCATCACACAGAATAAAACATTTTCTTTTTCATTTTTTTTGTATCTATATGAGGTGATAAACATTAAACTCATCGTGGTAATCTCTTCACAAATATGTAAGTCAAACCATGCTGTACACCTTAAATTTATACAATATTGTATGTCAATTATATCTCAATACTTGGAAAAAATAAAACAAAGATACTGTTTTAAAACCTAAAGTGATAACAATAACATTTATTAAATCCACTCCAAAAGGAACTAAGACTGTACCTGTGTCAGAACAAAAACAATATAATACAGATTTACACGTAGGGAATGGATAATAAAACAATCCTGAGTGGGAAGCATGGAAGAAAAGAAGAAAGGCAGTTATCACTATGGGATCTTTCAGCACCTCTAAAGCATCAAGCAATGAAAAACAATTCAGTAAGGATAAGCTGGATGAGCACTGTAAACCAACAACAGCTGATAATTAAGAAGAAACTGAAAAGGAGAAAAGGAGTAGGAAAGTCAGAATCATTAAATGATTTTTACAAAAGAATATGAGATTTTACGTTAGTCCTATGACATATAGCTGTTTTTCGCATCCTACCTTGGGATGAAGTGCGGCCTTACCTTGACAGATAAATTTAAAGACTGAAGAGATTTCCTGGCATTGAGCATCACTTCAGGATGTCAACAGAATCAGGATGATCTCCGCATCGATGCCTGAAATTTGTGTATTCAAACAATTATATCTCAAATCCCACATGTTCACTCAATAATCTTAACTTTTTTTTTTTTTTTTAAATTTTAGAGAGCAAGCACGAGTAAGGGAGAGGGGCAGAGGAGAGAGAGAATCACAAACAGGTTTCATGCTCAGCACATGGCCTGACTCGAGGTTTGATCTCAGAACCATGGGATCATGACCAGAGCCGAAATCAAGAATCAGATGCTCAACTGACTGAGCCACCCAGGTGCCCCTCTCTCAATAACTTTATAATCAGTGCCCCAGTCACTTTATTTCCTTATTTTATTAAATAACTTATTAAACTATAAAATTGACAAAAAAACATTTTAAAAATTAAAGAGTTTTTAATTTTAATAAGTAAATTTATCATTTTTTGCTTTTATGATGGAGCTTTTGGCATGTTATCTCAAAAATCTTTCTCTATCCCAGTTCTGTAATAATTTTGCCTTGGTTTTCTTCTAGAAGTGTCACAAAGTTTTTGCCTTTATGTTCAGATCTCTGATCCATTTCAAGTTAAATGTCTGTATTTTTTTTGAAAGTTAAATCAATTTTACATTTCTAGAATAAATACTACTTGGTAATGATATATTATTTTTATGTTTTGCTGGATTAGATTTATAATATTTTGATAAAAATTTTTTCATCAATGTTCATGAGGGATATTGATCTGTAGTTTTGTTTCCTTGCAATGTCTCTGTCTGGTTTTAGGGTATTAGGACAATGTTGGCCTCCTAAAATGAGTCGCAAGTATTTCATTCCCACTGTTTCCTCAAATCTATATAACATTAATGTCATTTTTCTTTTAATATTTTCTTAAATTTACTAGTCCTTCCACGTGGGAGTGATGTTTTTTTGTTTTAGAGGTGGGGAGTTTTTAAATAATAAATTTCATTTTTTTTAATAGGAGAATTTTTCATATATTTATTTTTTCCCTGTGTCAATTTTGTTCAACTGATCTCTTAGACATTTTCAATTTTATCAATTTTAAGTAATCCATTTTCCCATGAAATATGTCCTTTTATTCTTTTAATGTATATAAGCTCTATAGAGTTTTCTCCTTTTACATTCCTATCTTTGGCAATTTTTGTCTTCATTTTTTTCTGATCAGCCTAGCAAGGGGTTTATTGATTTTATTGATCTTTGTTCAACTGATTTTTTTTAACTTATTATTTTGATTCATTATTCTATTCCTTATTTCATTCCTTCTACTTATGTTGGGCTTAATTTTTTTTACCTTTCTAAATAGAAGCTTAGGGGCGCCTTGGTGGCTTGGTCGGTTAAGCGTCCGACTTCGGCTCAGGTCATGATCTCACGGTCTGTGAGTTTGAGCCCCACGTCGGGCTCTGTGCTGACAGCTCAGAGCCTGGAGCCTGTTTCAGGTTCTGTGTCTCCCTCTCTCTCTGCTCCTCCCCTGTTCATGCTCTGTCTCTCTCTGTCTCAAAAATAAATAAACGTTAAAAAAATTTTTTTAAATAAAAAAAAAATAAAAAAAATAAATAGAAGCTTAGATCATTGATTTTTTAATTATTTTTTAAAAATATCAATAATAATAGATATTAATATCATTTTAAAAATATTTGCACTTAAAAGCTATAAATTTCTCTGTAGGCATCACTTTAGCTGCCCCTACAAATTTTAATGTGTTACTCTCACTTTAATTCAAAAATAATTTCATTTCATTTCATTTCAATATTTGTTTTCTAATTCACTATGTTATTTATTCATTGAATCTGGGTTATTTAAAACTGTATAGTTTAATTTTCAAATATTTAGGTATTTATTTACAGATAAATTTTATTTTTTTTAAATTTTATTTCATTATGGTCAGAGAATAATGCTGTATGTTTTGGGTTATTTTGCGTTTATTAGATTTTTTTTGTGGCTCAACATAAAATCTATTTGATGAATATTTCCCACGCACTCAAAATGAGTATGTATTTTTTGTTAAATGTAGTTTTCTATATTTCAATTTAGGTCAAACATGATGATATTGTTGTTCATGTCTTCTATAAACTTAGTGATTTTCTGTAAATTTCCTTTATCAGTTACTGAATTGTGTTGAAATCTTCAACCACAATTACAGATTAATTTAATTTTCCTTTCAGTTCTCTTAGTTTTGGTTTCACGCATTTTGAAACTCAGTTATTAGGTGAATACAGGTTTAGGATTTTTATGCCCTCTCAATGAATTGATCCTTTAATTATTATAAGATGACATTCTTTACTTTGGTAATATCATTTCACTTTAAATTTATTTTGTCTGATATTAATATAACCACTTTAGCTTTTTTACAACTAAAGACCTACCATTGTCTTTATATTCAAAGTGATTATACGCACACCATCAAGTTTGCCTTGCTTTTTCATCTAGCCTGAAAATCTGTCTTTAATTGGATTATTAGAACAGTTGTGTAGAACCAAATTTCTATCTGGCATTATTTTTATTCAGTCTAAAATAACTTCCTTAATCATTTCTGATAGTGCTGGATTGATACATTTTCTTAGCTTTGTCTGAAAATGTCTTTACTTTGCCTTCATTTTTGAAGGATATTTTAACTAGATATAAAATCTGATTATAGATTTTTTTTCTTTCTGTCAGTACTTTCAAGATGTTTTTTCCATCACCCTCCAGCTTATATTGTTTCTAATGAAAAGTCAATATTAATTATTATCTTATTAATTGCACTACAAGTAAAATGCTTTTTTTTTGTTTTGGGTTCATTTAAAAAATTTTTTGTCACTAATTTTCAACAATTTAAGTCTGTTGGTATGATTTTCCTGGTGTTTACTCTGTTGGGAACTATCTAGACTTCAGGCTGTTGGGAATATATGATTTTCTTCAAATTTGAAAAATATTTGACTGCTGTATCATCAAAAAATTTTCCATTCCCCCTTCCTTCTGGGACACTATCTGTACTTATGTTAGATCACTCGATATTGTCCACACTCACAGAGTCAATGTGTTCATTTACTTTTGGCCCTTTTGTTCTTTGTTCTGTAAACAGTTTGTGGTTGTTTGCTACATCTTCAGTTCATTTATCTTTTTAAGTTTATTTATTTATTTTGAGAGAGAGAGAGAGAGCAGGGGAGGAGCAGAGAGAGAGAGAGAATCCTAAGCAGACTCCACACTGTCAGTGCAGAGCCCAATGCAGGGCTCAAACTCATGAACTGTGAGATCATGACCTGAGCTGAGATCAAGAGTCGGACACTTAACAAACTGAGCCACTAAGGTGTCCCAGTTCATTAATCTTTTATTTTAGTGTACAGTCAGCTATTAAGCTCACTGTTGTTTTTGGGTTTTGTTTTTCTTAATTTTGGATACATTTTTTACATTTAAATGTTTCATTTTAGTTCTTTTTTCATATCTTTCATTTGTCTCACTTTCATGTTTCCTCTCTTTCAAAATATTTATAATTAGTATTTTAAAGAATGTGTCTGCTAATTTCATCATCTATTATATTTATTTCTATTAATTAATTGCATTCCTAGTTATTAGTTGCTTTTTCCTGCATGTATAGTAATTTTTTATTGAATACTGAATATGAGTTTTATGTTGCAGAGTCTGGATTTTAGTCTTTCTTTAAAGAATGCTGAGTTTTTTGAACTATTGGGACCTCATGAAGATAAAAAGCTTCTGCACTGCAAAGGAAACAATCAACAAAACTAAAAGGCAACCAACGGAATGGGAAAAGATATTTGCAAATGACAATCAGACAAAGGGCTAGTATCCAAAATCTATAAAGAACTCACCAAACTCCACACCCGAAAAACAAATAATCCAGTGAAGAAATGGGCAGAAAACATGAATAGACACTTCTCTAAAGAAGACATTCAGATGGCCAACAGGCACATGAAAAGATTCTCAACGTTGCTCTTCATCAGGGAAATACAAATCAAAACCACACTCAGATACCACCTCACGCCAGTCAGAGTGGCCAAAATGAACAAATCAGGAGACTATAGATGCTGGAGAGGATGTGGAGAAACGGGAACCCTCTTGCACTGTTGGTGGGAATGCAAACTGGTGCAGCCATTCTGGAAAACAGTGTGGAGATTCCTCAAAAAATTAAAAATAGACCTACCCTATGACCCAGCAATAGCACTGCTAGGAATTTACCCAAGGGATACAGGAGTGTTGATGCATAGGGGCACTTGTACCCCAATGTTTATAGCAGCACTTTCAACAATAGCCAAATTATGGAAAGAGCCTAATGTCCATCAACTGATGAATGGATAAAGAAATTGTGGTTTATATACACAATGGAATATTATTTGGCAATGATAAAGAATGAAATACGGCCTTTTGTAGCAACATGGATGGAAGTGGAGAGTGTTATGCTAAGTGAAATAAGTCATACAAAGACAGACACCATATGTTTTCACTCTTATGTGGATCCTGAGAAACTTAACAGAAGACCATGGGGGAGGGGAAGGAAAAAAAAAGTTAGAGAGGGAGGGAACCAAACCATAAGAGACCCTTAAAAACTGAGAATAAACTGAGGGTTGGTGGGGCATGGGAGAGAGGGGAAAGTGGTGATGGGCATTGAGAAGGGCACCTACTGGGATGAGCACTGGGTGTTGTATGGAAATCAATTTGACAATAAATTTCACATTAAAAAAAAAGAATAAACATTAAAAAAATAAAATAAAAATAAAAAATGAAAAAAAATGCTGAGTTTTGCTGTGGCATTGTTATTTCATCCATTCAAGGTTTTTTAAAAAGCTTTGTTCAGCTGATGACAGAATATTCTTAATATGGCCAAATTTAGCCCTATTACTAAAACGGGACCATTTTGGGATCTCTACGGAATGCCTTGATTGCTCAACAATGTTTCTCCATTCTGGCTGCTCTAAATTCAAATATTTCCCAGGTGTGTTCATGCTCTCCTTTCCTGCTCTGCAGTCTGTAAACTGCCTCCAGTTAGAAAGTGGAATGATTGAGAGGCGCCTAGGTGGTTCAGTTGGTTGGGCAACCGACTTCGGCTCAGGTCATGATCCCACAGTTTGTGAGTTTGAGCCCTGCGTGGGGCTCTGTACTGACAGCTCAGAGCCTGGAGCCTGCTTCTGATTCTGTGTCTCCCTCTCTCTCTGCCCCTCCCCCACTCATGCTCTGTCTCTCTCTGTCTCAGAAATAAACGTTAAAAAAAAAATTTAAAAAAAAAGAAAGTGGAATGATTGAATAACTTATTTCATTTGTTTCCCTTCTCTCTAGGATCACACTCTTCCACTGCCTGTTTTTCAAAATCTGAACACAGTTCTTCCCCACATTTTGTCCAATTTTTTACTTGTTTATGGTGGAAGCACTAGTGTAGTATTTTTTACTTGTTTTATTTATTGTCTTTTTATTATAAGATAAAATCACAGAAAAACACACAAAAGAAAATGTAGCTTAGTGAATTACTATAAGGGTAAATACCTGTTTTGTTTTAAATGTTTGTGTCCCCCTCCTTCAAAATTCTTAAATTGAAATCCTAATCCCCAAAGGTGATGGTATTAGTAGGTGGAGACTTTGGGTTAGTTCTCTTATAAGAGGTTCCAGAGAACTCCCTGGCCCTTTCTGCCTACTGATAATACAAGAAGTCTGTGACTAAGAAGAGGGCCCTACCCAAGCATGCCAGTGCTATGATCTTAGACTTCCAGGCTTCAGACCTGTGAGAAATAAATTTGTGTTGTTTATAAGCAACCCAGTCTGTGGTATTTTGTTATAGCTACCCTAATGGTCTAAGAGAATACCCTTATAACCACCATCCTGGTCAAGAAATAGAAATTGGTTAACCATCCCAGAAGCCTCTCTGTGTGCCCTTTTGCACAGATAGCCCCCTCCCACCCATATACACTATTGCAACTTTTATGACACTCATTTCCTTGTTGTTTTTACGGCTTTTAATGATCCAAGTGGACATCCCTAGACATTATAGTTTAGTCTTACTCATTTTTCTTAACTTGAATTGTCTTTTAAGACTCCTTTTACAGGGGCGCCTGGGTGGCGCAGTCGGTTAAGCGTCCGACTTCAGCCAGGTCACGATCTCGCGGTCCGTGAGTTCGAGCCCCGCGTCAGGCTCTGGGCTGATGGCTCGGAGCCTGGAGCCTGTTTCCGATTCTGTGTCTCCCTCTCTCTCTGCCCCTCCCCCGTTCATGCTCTGTCTCTCTCTGTCCCAAAAATAAATTAAAAAAAAAACGTTGAAAAAAAAAAATTAAAAAAAAAAAAAAAAAGACTCCTTTTACATACAGGTGTTCCTGGTATCCCTTCTTTTCCTTACTATTTATTTGTTGAAGAAATGAGATGTTTGTCCAGTCTGGTTTCTCATAATCTGGATTTTTTT
This sequence comes from Panthera uncia, assembly GCF_023721935.1. Taxonomy (NCBI): domain Eukaryota; kingdom Metazoa; phylum Chordata; class Mammalia; order Carnivora; family Felidae; genus Panthera; species Panthera uncia. The sequence goes on along the minus strand of NC_064810.1, from coordinate 117,140,264 downwards.
TATTACATACTTGTGATGTGATTCAACATGTTCTATTTTATTCTATTTCCTGCAAACTGTCTTCAGGATCTAGAAGTTTGATAAAATTACATTTTTATCCCCTTGGTAAGACTATAATCTTTCATCTGAAGGTACGCATAATTTGTTTTCTCTCAATTTTCATGCAGCAGCCATTTGTGCTCAATGTCTAAATCCCAATTCATTGGTATTTATAAAGTACCTATGATATGCTAATATTTTTATTGATTAGCTAGAATAAGTTAATAAGAAGACAATTCCTCATTTGATACTTACCAAGTGGTATAGTTCATTTAGGAAAGGAGAAATGAATGCTTCCTTCTCTTTTTATTGTTTTTTTTTTTTTAAGATAATGATTTCTGACTGTATTAGTTTTTTTCAGTTGCTGTAACAACCACAAACTTGGTGCCTTAAAACAACATCTATTTATTCTTTGATAGTTCTAAAGGCCATAAGCCTGAAATAAATCTTTTGCAGCTAAAATCAAGGTTTCAGCAGGACCACAATCACTACAAACGTTCTAGAGGAGAATACTTTCCAGAGACCAGTGCTGTATGCCCTTGCATTCCTTTCCTCCTTTCCTCCATCTTCTTCCTCTATTTCTACCACATGACATTCTTTTTTGTCTGTAGTCAAATCTCCCACTGCCTCCCTTATAATAGTACTTGTTATTATATTTAAAAGTCAGAGGGTGAGAGAGAGAGAGAGAGTCCCTATCTCAATATCTGTAACTTAATCACATCTATGAAGATCCTTTTTCCACATATAGTAAAATTTCTAACAACTGAGCATCTTTAGAGGCCTGTCACAGTGACCAATGAAGTCTTCAAAAACTACTGTTTAATATTGTTATGAAATCACAAATTTTAACGTATTTGATTAGTTTAAATCCATTGTGATCTTTATATAATCTATGGCCAATGAGGGCCTCAATTTGACTTCTGAATCCTTTTGATTATTTCTCTGATATGCAGCATTTCAAGATGTTCTAGTACATTTTTTTTTGCATAAACCTGGAGTCAGTCATTTCTTGAAGCAGCCATGGTTTCCTTAAAAAAGGCAGTGGGGGGCAGGGGGAAATGTCAAAATGATAATCTGGAAACCAGGGCCACTATTTGCTTCTGGTTGGTAATTTGTTTTTTCTAGGATTTTACAAATTCAGGGTTTTTATACAGCCTTTTCAGTTTTTTAACTCTTTTCTTCCATAGTGATAATCTGCTTCTCAAGGTCACACAAATAGATTTAGAATATATAATTAGTCATTTGCTTTGTCCCATTTATGCCTTGTCGCATTTAAATATTTTAAATGTGTTATTCTGTTTTTTGGCATAAAGCATTGATGTTAAAAAAAATCCCGTGATAATATCATTTTGATGCCCTTATTAAACATGTGCTCTTTTCCCTAGATTCCCAGAGGATTTTTTTGTTTCTTTAAAGTCCAGTCATTTTATTAGAATATGTCTTGGTCTTTATTTTTTGGGGTTGATATTATCAGGTAATAGAGTGCTCTATTAACATATACTTTATAATAATACTTTCACCAAGTTTTCAGTATTCTTTTTTTTAAGGAAGTTATTTCATATGTTGAATTTTCTTTTTGTATCTTCAGTATTTGTCATTTTCTCTCATATCCCTTTTATCTCTTCATTTTGTTTGATTTTTGTTTTAATTCTCTTCTTTTAATCTACTATTCCTAACAAGAGATTACTTGAGTTTGGGGTGTATATTTTCTCTAGTTTATTAATCAGATCTGGTATAGTTTTCAATTATTTTTTGAGCTGTATCAACTAATTTCTGAGTTTTCCTAGTTCTGATTGTTTTTTCATATCTTGTATCTTTTCCTAATTTTTTATCTCATTTTGAAGTGGTATGTTTCCATTTGCATATATGTTGAATATATCTTTCTAGCATGTTTTCTTTGCCTATAGGTTTATTCTATTATTGTCATGTTTTCTTATAGTTATTTGTCTGGTATTTTATTTCAATAGTTTTCTAATGTTCATTTCTATGTTGATTTATTTTCATAACTTCTTAGAAGATTTAGTTCAGATAGCTTCTCTGCTTAGATTCTTTTTATATTATTTTCATATATTAGTAAAACTACAATGGCTTGCTTGGGGCAGATTCTAGCTGCTTCCTTTTCCCTTTTATCTGGACCACCTTTTTCCTTCATTTCAGTTGTTCCTAATCTAAACAATTTTGTTTCATCCCAGCAGTTTCTGTTCAGTATGAAGCCTTGTACATGGAGGAAGCCCTAGTGGGTCAGTTATGAAAACTTATAGGAACTAGCCAACTTATTGGTTATTGGAAAATGTTAAACCTCTTCCAGTTTTAGCTACTATTCTCCAATTGAATTGCTATGATTTCCAGTGAATAACTTTTACTTTATATGGGGTTCTTCAGTTCTCAGGTCATTCAGATACTCCATTACCTCTCTCTGCTTTTCCCTGAATAGACACTGACAAGATACAATGGCTTCTCCCTACCTACTTGTATTCTGAAGCTGCCAGAGTAAAACTTTATTAGGGTGATGCTAATAGAAATAAGATACAAATGGTAACAAAAAGAACAGTTTCTTTCTTCTTTGTCTTGTGACAACCCTTTATTGCCCCCTATTGCCAGAACTTAACAGGGAGTAAACTGACCAATCAGAAATGCAATTTTCAGAGTTCTAATTCCAGCATTACAAAGCAAAATATAGAACAGTAAATTTGAAGCTGAGAGATAAAACAATAAATTTGAAGCTGAGAGATAATACCTTAAAAACTGGCTTCTGTTATATGCTCTTTGTAAACCGTGCCTTTTGTCATTGTATAGTCTTTATTTAGAACTTTTAATCTTAATACATTTTATCTGATTTTGTATATGCAATTGCTTTTCTTTTATGCCATTGTTTTATTTTCAACATTTCTTCACTGCTCTGTTTAAACACTTTTTTTAAAAGAATATATTGATAGGTTTCAGTTTTGTTTTGTTTTTTTTCAACCCAATCTGAGAAGCTGTTTTATACACTGGGAAAGTTAATCATTCATGTTTTCTTCCTTTCATCCTACTTTGTTTGCATTTTTAAAAATATTTCCTTATTTTCCTTTAACTATTTCTCTTAGTTTTCCTGTTTGATCATTGCTAGTCTCTTTTCCTTGTTTTAATTATGAAATTCTATTGCACTTTTTCATGCAACTGGTGATTATATTTTCATACATTCAAAATTAAATCCATATGAAAGTAAGGGTTAAATGGAAATGAGATACCAACTATTCATTTGCTAGGTGCTCTGTTCCTTCACTGGATGAGCCCTTTGGAACACTTTTATTTCCCCTCTCCCTGGCCCCAAACGCCTACGATTTGTTGATATATTTTAATTGCCTTTAGAGTCTATTATCAGGGTGCCTTTGCAGTATGCCACTTTTATTTCAAGAAGCATCAGTTAGTATTTATATTACACACACTCATTCACTCTCCATCTGTTTAGATATCTCTTTAAGGTAACAATTGTGTCAGAGCTCCTCATTCTTTCATTTACTCTATTTTCCCATGTCTGTAGATCTGTATTTTCTTTGTTGATTATAGTCCTTTCCTTTACTACTTCCTCAGTTGTGCTGCTGAGTAATATATTCTATCAATCTTCACATGTTTATAAACTTTCTTTGAAATTGACAATTAAATGATACCTTGATTGTATTAGAATCAATGGATCATATAGTCCTTTCCCTAGATATAAATTATACTAAATTCACTAGCTTCTAATATTGTAAATAAAGTGTTGGTTCATCTGATTCTTTTCTTTCATAATTATTCTTCCTCCATTAGCTAATTAGACTATTTTTTCTTTATCCTTGGGACTCAGAAATTTAACTAGATTATTTCTAACATGTCTATAGCAAGATAGCATTAGGTCAGTGTGTGGAAAAAAATGAAATCTCAACAAAATGACAGCTCCTTGAGATATTAATGATAGATTCCATGACCATTTCTAATTGTATGATATTAGCATCTCCTTTGGGTAACCATTTTGTTTGCTAATTTGTGACTACTGGTATTTCCTTTTTCATTAACTGTTACTGAGGTCCTATCTTTTCTATTGACTATAATGCAAATCTTGGAATTGGGGTTTGATTGCACCATTGTGTACAAATATACTATGATAATTTTGTTGTATTAAGAAATCAGTTTTTGGGGTGCCTGGGTGGCTCAGACGGTTAAATGTCGGACTTCGGCTCAGGTCATGATCTCACGGCTTGTGAGTTCGTGCCCCTTGTTGGACTCTGCTGACAGCTCAGAGCCTGCAGCCTGCTTCGGATTCTGTCTCCCTCTCTGCTCCTCCTCTGCTCACACTCTTTCTCTAAAATAAATAAACATTAAAAAAATCTTTAAAAAAAAAGAAAAAGAAATCGGTTATGATTGCTCTGCAATAGCTGATAGGAACTCTTCCTTTTCTGCAATGTCATTTTTAGTAAATAACTAAGTCTTTTTTAAGTGTTGAGCCTATGGTCTTCTTTTCCAAAGTAGTGTTTTTCTTCATCAATCCTGCCAGTGTGAGCTCTTTTATTCTGTGGACAAAGAGCTTTCTCAAGTTCAAGACATTTTTTTACTATAAAATACTTAATTATTGATGCTACTCCATCGTTATTCTTCCACCTTTTGGAACTCCTGTATTATTCACTATTGGGTCTTCTGTATGTGTCCTTCAGTTCTCTGATCTTTTCTTTCATACTTCCTGTCTGTTTATAATTTTGTTCTGTGCTTTCAGATATTCTTCCACTTGATCTTTCATGTTACTGATGTGTGATTCATGTGCTAGTTTTCAAGTATGAAAATCATGATTCAAATCCTTGGGTTGGGATAGCATGAGATGTGGATACTACTTACTGTTCTCTAAAATTTCCAGGCTAAAAACTGTGGTCTCAAATAAGCATATAACATCAGTGGAAATGAATCTGGTCTGAAATAAGCATGTAAAATCAAATAATAAATTCTGTTAGTTTGCTAGGGCTGCCATAACAAAATACCACAGACTGGGTGGCTTAAACAGCAGTAGTTTATTTTCTTAAAGTTCTAGAGGCTGAAAATCTAAGATTAACGTGCCAGCAGTGTTGATTTCCTCTGAAGTCTCTTTCCTTGGCTTGTAGATGGCTGTACATTTGCTGCCTGTTCACATGGTCTTTTCCCTATGACACCTCTGGTATCTGTTTATGTATCCAAATTTCCTCTTTTTATGAAGACATCAGTCAGATTGGATTAGGACCCATCCTAATGGCCTCATCTAACTTAATCAAGTTCTCTAAAGAACTTGCCTCCAAATATGGTTACATTCTGAGGTGCTGGGGGTTAGGATTTCAACATATGAATGTGTGTGTGTGGGGGGGGGGATTACAAATCAATCATAACAACTGTCATTGTAAGAAGAGATTATTTGTTGACAATACACATTAAATAATTCTCATACCAACTGATGTGTAACCATTCAGCTCAATTCTTAACATCAAGCTCTACCAGTTTAAGAATTTAGTCCCTCAAGATTGCACCCACTTCAGAAGCTATGCAAATAGGGTGCCAAGGATACTTACAGTTCTGCTCAGCAAACTAAACATTCTTGAGTTCCTGTGACTGCCTCCCTAGGTTTGATAACTCACTAGAACAAACCACAGAACTCAGGAAAGCATTTTACTTGTGATTACCAGTTTAATATTAAAGACATAACTCAGGAACAGTCAAATGGAAGAAGTGCACTACCTACCTTGCACCTTAATGAGTTCAACTGGGAAATTCTCTGAATCCCATCAATTAGGGGTTTTTAAAAAGATATTATTACATAGGCATGAAGTGATTAAATTGTTTCTCATTGGTGATTAACTCAATCTCCAGCCCCTCTCCCCTCCCTGGAAGTTTGGGGTGAGACTGAAAGTTCCAAGCTTTTAATCATGGATTGGTCTTTCTGGTGACCAGCCCCCATCCTGAAGCTACTAGAGGCCTGCCTTATCACTGAGGAAATTCCAAAGGTTTTAGGAGCTTTGTGTCAGGAACCAGGGACAAAGAAAAATATTTTATTATAGCGTATTTGTGCAAAAAGGTGACACACTGCTTTTAAACCCTTGATGAATACAGACCATAAAAAAGTCATTTAAAAGCTGTAGGTCTACCTTTTAAGAGATCAAATTTACCTTTAAAGCAGACTTTCTCTTCAAGAATGGCCTGTAAAGTGAATGCAAATCAATTTACTCTTACTCCTGGGAAAACTTCAGGTATCTTCAATGTAAGTATCTTAGAGAAGCTAAGCATTTTGTTTTGTAAACTGAATGTATCTAGGTGTTTGGTTTCTGCAGCATTTTTGGCTTCCTTGAAAGAAGTGTTTTTTTTCTCTTTGGATTTGGATTGCCATGTGTATTATTGTTGCTGTTTTTCCTTGAATTTGTTGGAACCTTTCTTTTGCACCTTCCAGTCACTACATGGCTTTTGTATTTATTGCCTAAGAATAACTGCTAATGTGATGCCTAATTATTGATTTTGTACTTTATATAAATGGACTAATACAGAATGTACCATCTTGTCTGGTTTTTCCTCATTTTGTGAAATTTATCCATGTTGTTTAACACAGTTGTAAATTGTTTTATCATATATATTGCTATATCATATTCCATGGTGCGAATATACCACAATTTATTCTTTGTTAATGGACATTGGAATATTCTTCAGTTTTCTGCTATTACAGTATGGCAATAAATATGTCTGTTGGTGAATGAATCCATGAGTTTTCTCTTGGGTATAATCTTAGAAACAAAACTGCTAGGTCACAGGGTATGCATACGTTCACCTTTAGTAGACACAGCCAAACAGTTCTCCAAAGTACCAATTGACATTCCAACCAGTATTGTATAAGAGGTAGGATTTCTCCACATTTTTGTCAAGTCTAGTATTAAAGGTGAGATTTATTGTTTTTAAATGCCTTCTTAAGTCTTCTGCTTGTTGTCTCCCTCCCCCACCAACCATCATTGGGTTTTTTTCTGATTGATTTCTAGGAGTTCTTCACATAATCTGGATACCAGTCTTTGTCAAATATGTGTATTGAAAATACTTTCTCCTACTCTGGGTTACTTAATCATTCTCTTAATGAATACAAGTTCTTAATACAGACCGATTTATCATTTTACCTTTATGTTTAGAGCTTTTGGTATTTATTAAGAACTCTTTACTGATGTGTAACAAGATTAATCTTGTCCAAAGAAAGGTATGGCCCTCATCCCAGTAACTTAGTTACTGGGAGGTAACTGTAAGCCCTTGGAATGTCCTGCCTCAAAGGAGTGTCTTTGTTTACCTGGGGGCTTTAAACCATGCCAAGTAGTCTATACTAACAATGTGATTTATGGTGAGGGCCTTGTCCCATGTGGTATCACACTGACCTCTGGAGGAGCAGAAGACTAAGATCAGCAATATGGGAAGAGAGCCATGTCTATGTAACTTACCCCCCAAAAAACACCGGGCACCAAGGTTTGGTTGAGCTTCCCTGGTTGACAACACTCTGTCTGCATCACCACGTATCACTGTTGGGAGAAGCAAGCACTGTTCACACAATGCCACTGGGAGAGAACAACTAGAAACTCTCTATACCAGGTCTCTCCTGTACCCTGCCCTATGTACCTTTTCCTGCTGCTGATTTTAATCTGCATTTACCATGGTATAAACTGCAACCATGAGTATACCAGCTTTGCTGAGCTCTGTTATTCCCTGGGGGTGATCTTAGGGATTTCCTGAATCACAACCTATTATAAGTCAGACAGAAGTTCTCCTGTTACCTTTGAAAAGCTTTAGTATTTTATCATTCACATTTAGTTTGTAATTCCTAAAGGAATTACAATTGATTCTGGTATTTGGCATGTGAAGACAGATCAAGATGTACATGGTTTTTCATAATATTCACTTGATCTTGTATCATTTATTATAAAGACCACCTTGGGAACTACACTGTTTAATCACTTTTGTTGTAAGTCAGCTGACCACCTGTGTGTTTTTACTGTTTGTATTTACTAAGTACTCCAGTGTTTTGTTCTTTAAGAATAACTCGGTCATTCCTCATTCTTTGTAGATATGTCTGAGTTTTCAGCTTGTCAATTTAATTAAAAAAAAAAAAAAAACACACAACTTGGGATTTTGATGGGGGTTATGCTGAATTATAAATTAACATCTTTATAATATTAAATCTACTAATCTTTCAACATGGTATATCACTCTCTCCATTTATTTAGAACTTTGTCTTTCAATGATTTGTAATTTCCAGTGTAGAGTTGGTGTCCATCTTTCTTTCTTTAGCATTATTCCTATCTTTAGATTTATTCCTAAAAAACATATTTTAAATGATGCTGCTGTAACTTATATATTTGGTATGTATAAAAAACCCAAAGAATCTACAAACTATAAGAATTAATGAGAAATATAGGGGCTTCTGGGTGACTTAATCAGTTGAGCGTGTCAGACTCTTGGTTTTAGCTCAGGTCATGATCCCAGTGTCACACTAGGCACTGAATGTGGAGCCTGCTTAGGATTCTCTCTCTCTCTCTCTCTCTCTCTCTCTCTCTCTCTCTCTCTGCCCCTCTCACATGTGTGCTCTCTCCCTCTCTCTCTCTTTCTCTCCCTCTCTCTCTCTCCCCCCCAAAAAAGAAAGAAATGTAGACTTGTTGTTGTTATGAAGATAATAAAAATACTTTAGTGCTACATATAAGCAACAAATAGAAATCAAAATATAAAAAAGATAGGCTAATGTTTTATTAGAGAAAAATATTTCTCTTTATGGCTTTTACAAACTTAAGAGGAATTTGAGAATAATTTTTATTTTATTTTTAAATTTTTTAATGTTTATTCATTCTTTGAGAGAGATAGAGAGCATGAGCAGGGGAGAGGCAGAGACAGGGAGACACAGAATCCAAAGCAGGCTCCAGGCTCTGAGCTGGCAGCACAGAGACCGATGAGGGGCTCAAACTCACGAACTGTGAAATCATGACTGAGTCAAAGTGGGACGCTTAACCGACTGAGCCACCCAGGTGCCCCAAGAGAGTAATTTTTAAAATAGAGCTTTTAAAATACTATCCCTGAAATTTCCTTTGCAATTATTTCCAGTTTTAAGAGAAAAAACAATGTAAGAAATGTAAGTCATTGGTAGTCATCTTGGTAGAAACATATATTCCAATAAATGAATAAACATTCATATTATAATTTAATGATTTTTATAGGAAAGTTTTTTACTATTTACTATTGGTTATCTCTTTGGTATTTGAGACAAACACTGAACTTTTTCTTTTTTAATGCAGATTACATTACTTTGCTTCAATGTCTTTCATTACATACAGTTCAAAAATTGAGTACTAGTATCTTAAAGACTTACAAATCAAAACTTAATAACAAAAACTAAAATCTGCTCTTATTTAGAGTTTAAAGCTTGCTTTTAGACAAATCCTAGGACTTCGATTACTGTATTTACTACTAAGTCGGCAAACTTATAACTGCAATTAGATTCTATTTTATTTTAGAATGATATATTATCTATAAAGACAAATTAATTATGACATTCCAGTTTAATCTACTAAGTTGCTATTTTTAATTTGTCAACAAGTTCTAATAATGGTCTTGTTACCTTGTGATTAGATTAGCACACCATATATTTATATATAATTATTTAAGTTCTAAGTATCAGGCTAATCTTCAAGGAAGCTTAATTATAATAAATAAATATGTACTATTTTGTGATTAATTCCTGGCTTCTCAAAAAAAAATAACTAGAACTCTATTTCCTAAGGGGGAAAAAAAGAGGAAAAAGTCCTGCATATCAATCCACTTTCTTTAGTAAGTACAAGGTAGCACAAGGACAGAAAGTAGAAGATGGTCTGTCAAATCAGACAGATCAGTGAATCAGTTACATTTCAAAGAAAGTAAATCTGTTGTGGACTAATAGTTCAATGGGCCACACTCTGGAATTAGATTACATTGGATGATATGACATCTCTACAGTTAGTTCCTGTGATAATATGATTTATGACAACCTTGGAATTTCCTGAGCATAAGAGCAATGGAAACATCGATTGTTATATTTTTTCTGTCTTCAGTTCCTGAAAGAACTTCAGAGCCATAAAGGTAAAATGAGTGTCTTGTTATTCATAACATGCCTCTTTCCACCACAACTGGGTTTACATTAATGGGTTACTTTTGAAAAGCACTGAAGGATGGGGGCTGGTTGCCAGGTGAACTAACCAGGAATAGAGGGTTAGAACTTTTAGTCTCACCCCTTGATAAGAACAGAGAAGAGGGAAGGGAGGAGCTAGAGGCTGATCAGTCACTAGCGGATGGTGATTTAATCAATCATACCTATGTAATAAAGCCTCTATAAAACCCCAAATAGATGTTTTGAGAACTTCCAAGTTGGTGAACACATGGTCAGGGAAACTGGCACACTTGGGAGGGGCATGGAAGCTCCTAGTCCTTTTCCCATACCTTGCTGTATGCATCTCTTCCATCTGACTGTTCCTGAGTTACATCTTTTAAAAAAAATTTTCTAATGTTTATTTATTTTAGAGAGAGACAAAGCACAAGTGGGGGAGGAGCAGGGAGAGAGGGAGACACAATACAAAGCAGGCTTCAGGCTCTGAGCTATCAGCACAGAGCCCTACGCAAGGCTTGACCCCATGAACCGTGAGATTATGACCTGAGCCAAAGTTGAACGCTTAACCAACTGAGCTACCCAGGTGCCTCGAGTTACATCTTTTTGTAATTCATCAGTAATCTAATGAATAAAATGTTACTCTGAGTTTTGTGAGCCACTCTAGCAAATTAATCAAAACCAAGGAGAGGGTATGTGAGAGAAGATAGGTGATAACCTGGACTTGCTACTGGCATCTGAAGCGGAAGCACAGACAGTCTTGTAGGACTGAACTCTTAACCTGTGACACAAAGAAGGGGTCATGGGAATCTCTGATTTATAGCTGGTCATTCAGAAGCACAGGTAACTACCTGGTCTACCAGGTAGACAGTGTCAAAATTGAGTTAAATTGTAGGACACCCACTTGGTGTTGGGAGAATTACTTGTTGATATGGGGAACCCCCCAACACAAACACACACACACACACACACACACACACACACATCCCATATGTTAGAATTGGTGGCCACAATCTTTAGTGTTCCAAATGGGAATTCTTAATTAATTACCTACAGGGTTTATAAGCCCTTTTGTAAGGAAAAACAAAAAAACATATCTCAACTATATAATTTTGAATACTAAATACATATTATGTTTGATACCCAAGTACAAAACATAAATAGCCTTCTTCAGCTGTGGATCATCTTTACAACTGGCACAGCCATTAGGCTAAAGACTATGGCATGACAGGTCTTTTACCTATACATGTGATTTCCATTAAGGGATCCAGTAAAGATACCTTGCTTAGAAGTCCAAGCTTTAGCTACTCAGAGGATGCTTTTGCTCTGTAAAGGGCAGCTGAGGCTCCTCTTCAAGCTTTCTGGCAGGCTTGCTTAGCCACAGCAGTGGGCTGTAGCTGCCTTCATTCATCAGCGGTGGCCAGTAGATTCATTCACCATCTACAAGCCAGTAGATGCAGAGAGGTAAGCCAGTAGATGCAGAGAGGTAAGAGACATAGGATGTAAGGCTTAAGAAAACAGGCTGTTAAAGGAGAAAGAAGCAAAATTATTTCAGTGCACACAACTTACTCTCCCAAAAGGAGTTCAATGCAAATATAATGTTGGTAACTTCAGGAATTTCTAACTTGTTTATGCTCCTTCAATATTGCTTAGACCTCACTATTTATCACAGACATATAATAAAACTGGTATATATCTCTGTCTCATCCACTGGACTTGGAGAACCCATACCCTCAGATTCTTGAACTTGGGGTGGAACTGAATAAAGGGAACTTTCCATATGTATGCCAATCCATAAAATAGGTAATAATAATGTTAACTTACAAAGGTGTACACATTTTGGGTTAACTTTTCAAAAGATCTTAATAACTGGGTATGAAAGTAACCTCTCATTGAAATGGTGTTAATTTTTCTGTATTTTCACATATTATTTCCTTTGCTGAAACAATGTGGGAAAAAAACAGAAGTATTCAAAATTTACTACAAGAAAAACATGCCTCTCTGGATCAGCCTAGCCAATAACAATGAATATTAATTTGAATTAATATAAATCATGAATTAAAGGTTCCAGTTGCATTTGAGCTAAATTGCATTGTTTTGCACAAGTCAGAAAACTACATAATTCAATTATAACAAGCAAAGTCCTCTGGTGTTTATGAGTTTTATACATCCAATGGAGTCAACTGTTTGATGATAGTGAACCTGTCCTAAAAATTACCAACATCTAGTTTTTTATTTCAAATACAATAAAATGTGTTTAAAATACCATTAAAACACTGTACACAACCTGTCCTTAAAGTAATCAAATATATACCAATTAGATTATTAACATTACTTGGTAAAGAGTTACAACTAACGCTGTCAAGTGTTTGAACTGTAGGCAATGGAGTTAGAAACCAAGGAAAAGATCCTGTCATTTGTGGGAAAATGACTGTGTAAGTCTTTTAACTACACTGAGAGTAATATATTATTTACATTTTTATAGATAACTATAAGATAACTGTAAGATTCAACAGCTAACTTAGAAACACAAATGTGGCACTAAAGAAAATGGACAGAGGGAATTGTATTTGTATCTGCCTCATTCTTTTCTTCTCAGTATCCCCATCTCAGCAAATAATAAATCTAGTGGGTTAGGATAAAAACCACACAGTGAGAGCTGTTGCTTCCCCTTCTTTCACATCCAAACCTTGAGTAAATTATGTTAGGTCTGTATTCAGAATATATCCAGAGTGTTCCCACCAGTGTCCTTGCTATCACCCATCCACCTATCCAGTAACTACTAGTAAACAACTTCTTAAAAAAATAATGTTTGAGGTACTTCAGTACACAGAGAATGGCCCTTTTGGCCTTTACAAAAGAAATAAACTTCTTACCTATCCTGAATCTCACTACAGTGCATTGTTCCAGGACATAACTGCCAGGGCACCTAAAAGTCAATATTGAGAAAATTAATGGCTAGGTAAGATTCTAGCAATAAATAAATAATATTCGCCCATGAAAACTTAAACTAAATGATAAAAATCCCAATCAATTTCCCAATCCCAATCCCATTTCGATAAAGTATTACTTTCTATAATTATTCAAAATTATGATATTTATATGTTGGTCATCTGTATATTAGTAACAGTCACAATGATTAAAAAAATTTTCCTGGATTGACTTAATTTTAGAACATTAGGACCACAAGATATGGAATAAATATTAATATACACACATTTTTTTTTTTTGCTGCAGCAAAGAATGATAACCAGTAAGACTTTTATGCCTAAAACCATTCTATATAAGAATAGAATTCTGTAGGTCTGGGTTTCTTAGTAGCATACCACTACTGACATTTTGGGCTGGTTAATTCTTTGTTGTTCAGAGTTGCTTTGTGTAATGTAGAATGTTTCACAATATCCCTGGCCTCCTCCCACTAGATACCCAGTAGCCCCCACTCCCTAGCTATGATACCAAAAATGTCTCCAGATATTGCCAAATATACCATGGGAGGGAGGCAATAGTCCCTGAGAACTATTGCTGTGAATGTAAAGGACAGAACAGAAATATAATGTAATACTTATTCAAGCAAAGTGTTAGTTCACTTTTTAAAAATGGATGATGAGTATCAAAATACTATATTTAATTCCATTGCATATATTTAAAGGAGTGACTGCTACTGTAAAATGCCATTTTACAATGCACTGGAAATTACATTATTGGCCATTATTTAAACTTATGGGGAAGAGCTTTGGATGTTAGCTTATATTCCATTAGTCAAAAGCATCCTGTAATTTATAGGATAGGTGGGTAATGTACTGTATCACTCACTTACTGATCTTTCTTCAAACCCTAATATAGTACTTAGAACACTCTTGAGTTTCTCTCTTATAGCTCTAAGCCTTTTTGTTTTTTACCTTGAGAAATGTATTAAATTTTTGAACACTATCTTGATAAATGTCTAGAAAACTTAACTGAAGGTATCAAGGCTTTTACACAAATGTAAAATATTTAGAGACAAAGCAAGTATTTTCAAAATTCAATTTGTGTAGACTGGTAATCTTTTTTATTTCCACTCTTCAAATGACGCCTAGAGAAATCCAAGGATTTGGAGGCTGAGAATAGTTTAAGAACTCCCAAGATCTTGTCCACACATAGAAGCAATTCTCAAATCCTGTTACTAGTCACCTAACTAGTCTCTAAGTATGGTCCAATTCTCTCAGCTTAATCAGTTTACTGTCAAGGATGCTAATGGATTCATTCTAGCTATAAACATAAAAATGTATGGAGTGTTTTTGTTTTAAAGAATTTTCACATAAATTATCTGGTATTAATCAAACACATCTCCAGGACAGGTAAGAAAGATATCAGGGATAGGAAATTTTTAGTTTAGTGAATGACTTGCCTAGTTTACAATTCAGCAGTGGCAGTAGCAGCAGCAGAGTTGACATCTCCAGACTAATCACACCAAATGCTTTTCTTAGGAAATCCTCATTTGAGATTTTGCTCATAACTTCACATTGTATGGAGTTTGGGATGCTTGAAGGCAAATTAAATAAAATTTAATTTTATTAATTAATTAATAAGGTGGCGGAAAGTCCTTAGCTGTAGAAGCCAAATTTCTTAATCATTTTATACAAGGCTCTGAAGACTAAATCTTCCAAGTTGTCTGTATTCAATGTAGTATCATTTAAAAATCCCTTCTATGTTGAATATTGAATTCTTATATCAGGAAGGACAATACATTAAACTCAACAGTACTTTGCAAGAGGATGGCTTCTTTTTTTGCAATCAAGTAACTGTTGAGGACGATACAGTGAAGTAAATTTGATAATCCAGAACAAAGGTTTCTTATTAAGCCCTTGTAGAGTTTATCTATACATGCCAGTTACCAGTGTCTTCTGAAAATCATTGTTCAATCCCTGAAGTGAATTCAGTAAAGCCTCAGATTTTTAATACCGTATCAGGAGCCACCTTTTTCTCAGAACTACTCCCCATGTTAACTATTCGAGCGCTTCAGCTAAAAAGGGTTATGTATTTTCAGCTACTGCTAAAGAGCCCGGGTCCCCTAAAACTTTTACCAAAACAAGGCGCTATAGTTCAGCATTTCCGAGTTAGTTTTGCAGTCGTGGCGTGAATCTGAGCCAAAGCGCCTGTGTGGAGCGCCAGACAGCCCCGAGTCCCCATGGCTACCGCCACAGCAACGCGTCGTAGACCGCGGGGCAGGCCCGGGCCCGGGGACGCGGCGGGGCGGGGCGGAGCCGGGGGGATGGGTGGGCCTGAAGCACCAGCCTGCTCCTCACGGACGGCGCCGGGAAATTCACTTCTCTGAGCCGGAAAAAACGGCTTTAGGGCCGGGCTGTGAAAACAGGCGGGCAGCAAGGCAAACATGCCAACTGCTCATCCCCGCTTCTTCGCAGTAGTTAGGGCAGAACTCCCGGCGACACCAGGCCGCGTCGGTTCCCTCTCCATCACACTTTAACTTCATTTTTTCCGTACCCGCTTAGGAAATTTAAGATGCCTCCGCAGATAATAACAGACGCCAAAGACGCGGTCCCCAAACCCTCAGCCAACAACTCACGCCTTTCCCACGTTTTCACCGCAGGCCCGCCCCCGACCTAGAGCGCGCTGGCCTTAAGAGACGCGATCTCCCACCAGGCGTACCTTGTCTCGCCCCGCCCCCAGGCGCGCTACCCACCCTTGTCAGAGGCGAGGAGCACGTTGCCCCGCCCCCTCTGCCTCCGCCGGGCGTGAGCAGTCCGGTGAGTGAGGGGGTGGCAATTCTGCAATTCGTTTTTTCTTTTGGCCCCTCTTACAGGACCGTTTCCATGATGGCAAAAGAGAGGCCCCAGTAAAACTCAACAATCACAAGAGGTTAACCGTTAACTAAAAGTCATTTTACCACCAGATCTCACCAGCTATCCCTCCTCCAAAAGCTCGAGCTCCGCCCCCAAGGAGCCGGCCCCCAAAGCCACCCCCGCGGGCTCGCGCTTACGCTTTCCGGGCGGCGCGCGACGCGCTCGCTCCGCCCCACCAGCCCCGCCCCCTGGCCCCCTCTCCCTCTCTGGAGAGCCGGCGCGTACGAATCGGGGCGTGAGGCGTCAGGGACGCGCGGGCACCTCATCCTTCCCACCTTCCTACACTGTTGCTACTTTTCGCTGTGAGACATTCCAGCTTCTCTTCCCCTTCCGTGAGTCCCTCCTTCCCTCTCCTCAGAGACCCCGCTCGCCCCACAGGCGGCCGCCGCCGCAGCTCTCGCGCCCCCGAGCGAACAGTGCGCGTGCGCGCGCGCGGACGCGCGGCCGTCGGGTCCCCGCGCTCCCTCCCCCTCCCGCTCCTCTATAACTTGGTTGGCGTGAAGGAGGCGCCGCCGGAGTCGGAGGGCGGGGAGCTCGGAGGAGGGAGCTCGAGAGTTGTGGAGTCTAGTGACTGGAAGAAGTCGCAGCCTGCTTTGGTCGGCTCCTTCCCGCTCCCCGTCTTTCTCTCTTACACACCTACTCCGCCTCCTGCCCCAGCCCGCGACCTCGCTCCTTCTCTCGCCCGGGGGCCCCAGCCGGTCGCTCTTCGGGTTTCGGCGCGGCGGGGGCGCCCACGGGGTGCCCTCGCCCTCCGGGTGCGTGTGGACGGGCGGCGGGCGGGATGTGGCGCCTGGTGCCCCCGAAGCTGGGCCGCCTGTCCCGCTCGCTGAAGCTGGCGGCGCTGGGCAGCCTGTTGGTGCTGATGGTGCTGCACTCGCCGTCGCTGCTCGCCTCCTGGCAGCGCAACGAGCTGGCCGACCGGCGCTTCCTGCAGCTCAATAAGTGCCCGGCGTGCTTCGGCACGAGCTGGTGCCGCCGCTTCCTCAACGGACAGGTGGTGTTCGAGGCGTGGGGCCGCTTGCGCCTGCTGGACTTCCTCAACGTGAAGAACGTCTACTTCGCGCAGTACGGCGAGCCCCGCGAGGGCGGCCGCCGCCGAGTGGTGCTCAAGCGCCTCGGCTCGCAGCGCGAGCTGGCGCAGCTCGACCAGAGCATCTGCAAACGGGCCACCGGCCGACCCCGCTGCGACCTGCTCCAGGCCATGCCCCGCACCGAGTTCGCGCGCCTCAACGGCGACGTGCGGCTGCTCACGCCGGAGGCGGTGGAGGGCTGGTCCGACCTGGTGCACTGCCCCTCGCAGCGCCTGCTCGATCGCCTGGTGCGCCGCTACGCGGAGACCAAGGACTCGGGCAGCTTCCTGCTGCGCAACCTCAAGGACTCGGAGCGTATGCAACTGCTGCTGACCCTGGCCTTCAACCCCGAGCCGCTGGTGCTACAGGTAGGCGCGGAGCCCGGGAGGGGGGCGTCCTGCCGGGAAGGGCCGCGCGGGCGAACTGGAGTCGGAGAAGTGGCTACACCCGCGCTCGTTGCCCAGTTTGGACCCGGCCCGGCTGGGCCAGCCTGCGGGCGTGGGAAGGGGGCGGCCCTGGGGGACCCTTGGGCACTGTGTCGGATTGCGGAGGGCGACCTGGCTGGTGGAGAGTCTGCTCTTGGCATCTAGACTCGAGCGCATCTTGGATTTGACTGCGGATCCTTTAAACACCAGAGGGAGCGCGTCTTGTACGTTCCCAAAATGTCTATCTTGTGAGTTTCCTTGGGCTCTTCTCCCAGCCTTTCTGCTTTTATCAGCCGGGGTTTGCGCTTCCACGGCGCAGTCTGTTCATGAGCCCTTGGATCTTTCTTAGTTCTTCTCAAGTGTTTCTGTACCGCGTTTGCTCTCCCCTTCAGTACTCTTTGTGGCTGGTCTAACTTCGCCCCCAAAGTCTTTGTTTTATTCTTTAACTCATTTATGTGGCAGCTAATTTGAGGAAAAGCTGGGGAATGGAGACTGCGGTCAGGGATGAGGTTAATCCATAAATCGTGCTTTGAGTGGGATTAGGAAGGGGAGAAAGTAAGGCATCTTTGGACTTGGACTGGGAGGGTTTGAGGCCAAGACCGACATTTTCATCCTGATTCTGTGACCTGCCGTATTCATGTAGTAATTTGACTGAAGGAAGAAGATGACATGTTAGGCCAGGGTGAGAAACAGGGGAAGGAGATTCTCACCTCTGGTCTAGTTGAGTTATTGGCTCTCACGCGACTTTATTTTGAAAACAAACGTACATTTTAGGGGCGAGTAGGTTGGCATCTTGTTACTGGTGACCGCAAAAAGAGAAAACAAAACCCGAAAAACTGTTGACCATTGGAGTAGTTCCTGAGTTTCTACACATTCCCACCCAGCTTCAGTGCGGTGTCCTTGGATAGTGGTGACTAATGTGGGATTGTGATCCCTCCTGTAATTGCAGGAAAGTTACCTTGCTCCTTTTCCATGCCTGTTTTGCTGTTTATCAAATACAGGGTGGGGAGGATAACTTAAAATTAATCACAAGTAACTTTGTTATGCTTCATTCTCTTTCTGTTCTGCTGAGAATGTCACTAGTGGGGGGTGTGGTTGTACAGGATTCTTGGTTTTCTTTTGTTTTTTTTAATCTGAAGAGCGTGAATAGGAATATATGGTATTCATTTATATTTCTTTTCTCAAGTTCTCCATCACCCAACTTAGCTAAGAGAAACCAGCTTCGTTTAATTAGTTCAGCCAAGTAATTTTAACACGAAGTAAATACTTTGCCTCAAGACTTTAGTGTGAGTGTTCGTAAATTTTAAGCTGTCATAGGATGTATGTAACGAGTCACATAGAAGGTACAGATTGTATATTAAACACTGCTCTCTTTAACGATGAATGGTATATAAAATTTAGAGGGTAAACTTCCCTGCAAGAAATTATTTTACCAAATAATTTCAATAAAAGCAGTCAGCCTGTGAAGCTTAAGTCCTCATTTATATACATTTGATTTGAAACTTTTTTTTCATTTAACTTTTTTCTTTGAGAAATAGATGTTTATATTAGGAAGGAGATGTTTATATTAGGAATGTTGGTCCTTGTAGAAAGCTTCAGCAGTGTATTTGCAGATAGTCTGTCAAGATTTAGTAAGGAGCTATCTTAGTACACATTTTCTCACTTGTAATAGAGGGTGCCTGTTGAAAGATTTTTATCAGGTAATTATGAGTATTGATGTATTAGAATCAACAAATTCTAGGACTAATGTTTTAATAACATTATCCACTGCTTTATAAAAATATCTTGGCATTCATTTTGCACTATGCTAAGTCTGCTTTATATGAGAAGCTTTTATATTTTTTGAATTTTGAAGTTGTCTTGACATTTTCAGTTTACTTTATAGTTGAGATAGCCAAGTGTGCTTGTATCTTGTTTTCTGATTAACTCTTCCCTCAAACTTAAGTCTTTCTCTGTTTTCATCTTTAGCGATAAACAACTTTAAAAAAATCAGTTGTGTTCTTGTAATTTAAACTTAGTGACACGATTGCTCTGATCTGGTGGGTGGGTGAGAGATAGGTTATGGGATAAGAGTTTGTTTTTAGTATGTGAGGACATGTACTTATCAACATTGTTAATTTTGACTTTTGTATTTGCATTTTAAATTCAGGCAACCTAGCTCTCTAACTATTGAGTGATATGAGAAATATAAATTTGAGGTCTTTAATACCAGTCATTCATATTGTTTTTTTTTTTTTTTAACACGATGACAAGCAAGTTGAATAAGATTTATATTTAAATAAGAAATTTTCCTAGAGCTGCTACTTTCTTTATAGAACCCTTTCCTCTTTTGGAAAAAAATAGTGAGTTAAGAAGTATGAACAATGTAATTGAGGTTTGATAATGGTATAAAACCACTACAGTGAAAGGAATCTTAAAATTCTGTGATTAGGTACAAAGATTGTTACATACTAAGTCAAGTCAATGATGTTTAATTACTTTCTGTTAACTAGACAAATAAGTACAATTTTAGTATTTATATAGTTTCTATAAAACTTAACAGCCATTTATGATAGTATGTGGTATTAATAATGATAGAAAATTTGGCTGTATAGATGTACTTTTTGGTTCATGTATTTTAAAAAATATTTTTAAAGATCCAAGCATGTATTTTACAGCATAAAGAGGAGCTTACATTTTTTTTTTTTTTTTTCCAGGAGAGGGAGCTACTTATTGAATTTTTGGACAGTTGGTCACAAATTAGATTTTTCTTATATTGTCCAAAAACTACTTTGGAGAAAAACAAGTATTTTGAACTGACTTCATCAAACTGCTCTTAACAAAAGTTCCAGTATGGTAAACATGCTTCCAAAATAAATATTTGAACCAAAACATGTATGTAAATTTAGCCCATTAAAAATTGCCTCTTCTGATGTTAAGAAACAACAAATTGAATTTTCTATTATGCCTTGAAAGAAGACATGAAAGGTATTAAAAGTCTGTAAGACTTATTACACTCATACCTTATGTATGTAAGGCTATATAGATTTGTAACACAGCCTTCCCAGTATGAAATAGTATGAAAGTACAACTCCCTTCTTATTGTTGGATAGCTTTACTAGCCTTTACAGCAGCTTATCTAGTTCAAAGGAAGGTTGTTCAGCCATAGGATTATCATCTTCTAAAAAAATTTTATGAACGTCAAGTAACAAAATGCTAGAACCTTTATCCTCTACTCTGATACTTTTTCTTTTCACAGAAAAGAATGGAGAGAGGAAAAATGGAGAGTGGAAAAAAAATGGAGAGAGGGAATTATTTATTCTATATTTTTTTATTAATTTTTTTTTAATGTTTATTTATTTTTGAGAGAGAAAGAGACAGAGCATGAGCAGGGGAGGGGCAGAGAGAGAGGGAGACACAGAATTGGAAGCAGGCTCCAGGCTCTAGGGTCTGAGCTGTCAGCACAGAGCCCGATGTGGGGCTGGAACCCACGAGCCTTCGAGCTGTGAGATCATGACCTGAGCCGAAGTCGGCCACCCAGGCGCCCCAGTTTATTCTATATTGTTAATAGCATTCTTGGAATATTGGAAAATCAAGATGTTAAAGTGTTTGGCAAGATGGCAAGATGTTTTCTGTTATTTTCTTGGTAAATTTTCTAACAATATTTGTAGTTCCCTATTCTTGAGTTTATAGAAGCTATGTGTTTGTTAAAGAAAAATGCTGTCTGGATTTCCTGAAGCCCAAACTGTATATCTGACTTGACCTAGAGATAGTGATGATAGTCTTACTTACAGAAATAAAGAAAGCTCATGTTTGTATAGTATGAAGGAAATGGAAATTTGTTTCACTACATTTGTAGAACTTTTTCCTAAATTTCCTGCATCATGGGTTTAATAGGAGTTCCTTAATTTTTACAGTATGTAACTGTCACTTACAGTGTGGGTTTTTAACTTTTATTTCAATTCTTGTACATAACATAATACATGCGAAACACATTATATAGTGCCACATGCCTAGTAAGCACTCAATAAATATTAGACATTAAATAAGGTAAAAGTAACTGTATCTAGTGTATTTGACCAGTTGGTTTGAAGTTTGGTTGGAATATGGATCACTTTAAAGGTAGTTATTAGACTATAAGCCGTTACTTATTTATATTAATTTAGTCCATTCCTATATTACAGGATGAATTTTTACAGAAAACTTGGAGTGAATGTTATTTTGTCCTTAACAAATCCTTCTTAAAGGAAAAATATTTTTAATATGTACTACCTAATATACAGTTTTTGAAGTAAACAAAAGATTATGGTCATTTAACCAACTGTCTTACTTTGGACAAATTGATAAACTTTATGGGACTCGCTTACCTACAAAATGAGGCTATTGGAGTAGGTCCTTTTCCTTTTTAGCCTCAATAACTGTGAGACTCACACTCTTGATTTGAAAAATTACTCTTTTTCTACTTCTTTTCTAAGCTTGACTTTAACTGGTAATTTTAAACTTCTAAAAGAGGATTGGGGGTTTTGGTGCTCGGTCTCTTCCTGGTAAGAGGGTATGAGAAGACCAGGTTGGAGAACCCTGTTTCAAGCTTGTCTTCCTCCCCAATTTTTACACAGCCACAATTAGTTTCAAACAAAATGAACAAAAACAAAGATTGCCTTTAAAGGGAAAAAATACGGAGCTAAATGTAGCCTAGTGTCTTGTGGGGCAGTAGCAAAGTTTTGAAAGGATGTTCCAGACTGTCTCGGGAGTTTCTTTGCCAAGTAATAGCTTAGGGAGCCACCTACTTCTCTCCCACCAGATACAATTGTGGTAACTGCGTTCCCAGATTTAGTGTTCAGAGATGTTTCTGACTAGGTAGTTCTAAATAGAGCACTTTTTTATCTAATTCATAACCTTAAATCTAGAGGTTTTATTGTTTTTCTGCTTTTTTTTTCTCAGAGGTTGCATCAACACTTGATAAAAAAAACTGAAATAATAAAATAATTCTGTCTACCTCTCATCCAAAAAGAGACTTTTATTTTGGAAAGCCCATAGAAACAGGCAGTCACTCTTAGGAAAGCACCACTTCCAGATCAGTGGAGCAAAATAATTTTGCTCCACTGGCCTATTTTCTGAATTTATTCATATCTTCTCACCATTATTAATTCTGAGGTCCTTTCTGTTCTTTTGTCTGATCTTCCAACTATTTCCCTTCATATTTCCACCACATGGATCAGCACATACTCCTCACACGTTAGGGAATAGATAAGCTTACTTTTTGGGTCTGCTTTCTAGGCATGGGTAGTCAGTTTCTCAGCAGATCATCAGACTGGTTTTTATTTTGTTTTTCTGGTTTATGGTCTCTGGCCTACTTCCTGTGTTGCAGTCATTACTGCTAACTTCACAGAATGCTGACATTTTTTCTTTCTTAACTTTCCATTCATTATGTATAAAACTACTACTACCTTAGAATATAAGCCCTGCATTTTCCCTGCACTTATAATGAAGGTTAGTAAATGATTGTAAATTACTACTGTAAGATGTGGATGGTTACACATCCCAGTCATAGACCCTGAAAGGTTTGAAATTATGTAATCAAATCTCTTATCCAATTTGTATGTCCTTACTAAAATTGATTCTTGATAGGGAGTTATCTATGAAATGCCTGGAAGCTCTTTGGACTTGTAGAACTGGATTTTATTTGTTCATTTGGTAAATAGTCAGTTATAAGATATCTGGATTCAAAGGATCTGTCTAGGCAGCAGGTAACTTACTATGTAGGAGGTACATATATAAATGAATGTTATAATCACTATAGCATTATAAGCCCTACCAAAAAAAAAAAAAAAAGGTGCCTGCACTCTGTCAAATGATTCGTTTAGGGAGGGACATCTTAACGTATCTTTATAGGAGTGAATACCAGGAAAAATTTCACAGAGGAATTGAGTTCTAAAGGATAAATGGGATTTAGCCTGTGGATGGGGTCAGGGGGGATGAGAGGAGTGGTAGGGGCAGTATTGTGATAGCATTCTCTACTACCTCAAAGCTGTTGAATGGTCACTTAAAGTTTTAGAGCGTCGGTTTTTTAATCAAAAAAATAGGAATTATAACAGTTATCTAGCAAGATTGTTTTAAAGATTAAAGGCGATGCGACTATTCAGTAAAATACACAAAATGTCTTTAATTGTAAAATTTTTTACAATATGTTACTACTTTGCAAATCAACTCATTTCATTTTTAGATAGGTGTAGTACTTGAAAAGTTCTTTAGTACGTTATGTTGGTATCTTAGAAATACACATTTTACTCTTCCTTTGACAAACCTTCAAAATGTTACCTTATTTGCATATATATACACATCTTAAATACCTCTGTAGCAGCTTTAGGCTATAGGTTTTTTTTGAGTAGTAATTAAAAGGAGGGTTAGGGATTTGTCCCCGATGAAACAGAAAGACTGTTGTAAGAAATAGGGTTTAGATAAAGACACAGTAATACAAAGCAAAAGTTCACTTGTTCTCTGTAAGTTATTACAGGTTAATAATTCTAAATAGTACAGAAACTAAATGATAATTTTAGAAATAAAGGTTAGGTCTGGTCTAATTTCTTAGACTCTGAGAATCTTAAAAGATCCATCTATCATCATGGGGGCACCTGGGTGGCTCAGTCAGTTAAGCGTCTGACTTTGGCTCAGGTCATGATCTTGGGGTTCGTGAGTTAGAGCCCTGTGTAGGGCTTCTGTGCTGACAGCTCAGAGCCTGCAGCCTGCTTTGTATTGTGTCTCCCTCTCTCCCTGCTCCTCCCCAGCTTGTGCTCTCTCTCAAAAATAAACATTAAAACAGATTAAAAAAAAAAAAAGATCTATTATCTGAGGTAGGTATGTTGCCTCAGGGTCTCCATATTTTGCCTTTCTCATGCACACTTGGAGTTTTAACTATGAGGTGAAAAGATCTGGCAGGAATTCTGTGGCATTGCTCAGTAGTTCCAGGAACTGATCTATATACACTTAGGGTACAGTGAAGATGGCAGGCCAGGTCACAGTTTGTGCAGCCTTTGTGTTCTGGGGCACTAGGTGTAGACAGCAAACAAAAAACAAGGTAATTTCAGATTTTACATACTACAAAAATAAAGCAGACTCTTGTGATGGAGAATTGGATTGGGGATAGAATATTCTAAATTGGGTGGTCAGGAAAAATGACAGGTTAGCTGAGGTGTGAATAATGGGAGAAAAAGCCAGTGGTGCAAAGATCTGAGGGCAGTGTTTTTGAACAAGAGATATTGCAAATCCAGAGGAGTAAAGAGCATGGGAGTAGGAAAGCATGGTAGAATAGAAGATCATAGAGGGAGACAAGGATCTTATCCTATACAGCCTTGTAACCTTGCTAAATGAGTTTAGGATTTTATTTCAGAGCAATGTGAAACAATAGAAGTGTTTTGAGTAGGGCTTGGTTTGTGGAGAATGGGTTGTATGGGGTAAGAGAAATCTGAAAAGCTTTTGCACAAGTTTGGGGGAGAGCATGGTGGTTTGGATTAAGATGGTTGCGATGAAGGTTATAAAAATGACAGAACCGATATATTTTGGAGAAGTAGCTCAAATGACTTGCTGATATGTAAGGTGTGATGGAACAGAAAAATAAAGTCTATCTCCTGGGATTTTGGTCTGAGCAACTAACTAAAGAGTAACTCTTTATGATGATGAGGAACCCCAGGCTTTGGGGTAGGGGAACCAAGAGTTTTGTTTTCTTTATTGAGTTTAAGGCAACAACAGAAACACAAATCTAAAACCAGGCATTAGGTCTAACAGATACTTTGCAACCAGAGGATATTTGAGGCTTTTTTGGAAGGGTGATGTTAATTCTGCTTACATTTTTAAGGAACCAGGGAAGTAAGTTACTACTTACTGTTCTACTTGGCAGACTGTTTAAAGAAATCAAGTCTTGACTGAAGAAAGCAAGGTAGCATTCTTAGGTTAGTGGGTCCAAAAGAAGCTTATTATATTCTTTTTCTTTCTTGGAAATTTTGTCTTATTAGAAGTCAGTGTTTGAGTATGGTGTTTATAGATACGTATTTCAACTTAGAAATGTGAATCACACTTTCTGATTGTGACAGTAGTTAAGAAAACATCAGTCGAAACTAGTAAATTTACGCATATTTAAAATATGTGGCCAAGTGGGTTTGGTTTTTTTGTTTTGTTTTGTTTTGGTAAGGAGAGTGCATTTATTCATCTTAGACTATTAATTTCTATTAAACTTATATAAATTTTTTGTTGATGCATTTTGACATTAGTTTCCAATTTTGGAAATAGCTGTTGACATGATATTCAGTGAAATAACATAACTTTGGTATTTTAAAGGCATTGCTTAATATTGTTGGAATTCGAGGTGGGTAGAAGATGGCATTCAGAAAATTATTTAGGGGTGCTTGGGTGGTTCAGTCAGTAAAGCATCCGACTGTTGATTTCGACTCAGGTAGTTAATGATCTCATGGTTCATGGGTTTGATCCCTGCATTAGACTCTGTGCTGAGATCGTGGAGCCTGCTTAGGGTCCTCTCTCTCCCTCTCACTCTGCCCCTCTCCCCGCCACATGCTCTCTTTCTCTCTCTCTCAAAATTAGTAAATAAAAACTTAAGGAAAAGTTACTTAATGAAGTAAATAGAACATATTCTTAACTTGAAAATCTTGAGATTATTAAGATTCTATACTATTTACAATGGAGTTTGGCCACTATTTGGCAGTATAAAATTAAGAAACTAAAGTCTCAGAGAAGTTTTAGCAAAAATTAGGTAACCATTAAATTATCCCAGTAATTTTACTATGTTCCCCCTCCAGACAGTTCACAAAACTGTGAACACATTAGTCTGTCACCAGTACAGTTGACTAATCTCTGTGAACAGCTGTTATAACATGCATTACTACAGTGGGATTTTGTTCAGATTTGGGCTTTTAAAAATAATTCGAAACAAATTGAATCTATTCTTTTGGTAACATTCATTTTCTATAAGCATTCCCAAGTTTAAATTTGTGTGTGTGCCGAAATGCCAGTCCTGTAGAAAACCTATAGATTTTAGATTGTATGTTTTGATAATAGATTTTTTTTCAAGTCAGTTTCTTTGTACTAGGGATTCTCTTCTTTACAAAGTGAATCTTGTAATACGTCTCCTCTTTAGGTAAACTTCAAAGTTACATTCCTTTTAATGGAATGTTGTGAGTTAGTAAATGTCATTAAAATAATTTATTTCCTGTATTAAAGGAAGTATAGTCTTTTAAATTTAGTACGCAAACCCTACTTTTGGTCATGTAAGGAGAAAGAAAAAGATAATAGATCACAAGTGCTAGAGTTAACTTTATTTTAATTTGTTTTATTTGTATGTTGTATGTGTTTTTAAAATAACTGTTCTGACAGTATAAAATGACCTTAGTAATCTGGTAGGACAGTGGTTGTTAAAGGGTATTGTGCTAATTGTAAAAACTTGTGTTTTTTTGTTTAATTGTAAAAACTTTTTGTTGTTGTTAAGAATAACATGTCACAGGATATTTAATTCCAGTATGTACAATGTTTCTGAATATTAAGCCTTTTTTTGTTTGTTGTTGTTGTTGTTGTTGTTGTTGTTGTTTTCCAAAGCATATAGACCATGTTGAGGAGTTTGTGTTTTATTGTGTAAGTCCCAACATAATTTGATCCCTTCCTTCCTCTCCAGACTATTACCTGAAGCCATTTCCTCCTCATTTATTTTTCTGAAGGTGATTTGGCCTTTTTTTCAGTTCTGAGAAGATGGTTTCTGTCTGTACTGTGTGCCTCGAACTTTCTGACTGCCCCCTCCCCAGTCTATCTAATACTATTTTCATTCTTAGATTTCAGCGTAAGTAGCACTTCCTTAGAGAGGCTGCCCTTTCTTTACCACACAGTCTGAAATAGGTCTCTACTCTTTCTCAGCTACTCTTACTTTGTAATTTGTAACAAATTGTGTAGTTTATAATTTATGTGTATTTAACAACCATCCTCCCAACTCTGGCTGAAAAAGCTTCCTGCGAATAGGGACTATGTTTTATTTACAACTGTTTACTTACATTTCATGATGGTGTTAGGCTAGATCTAGAATTTTTTAATACAAAATTTATATTCTCTTCATTCCACACTGAATCTCCTAACTCTCTTTTACTCCAGCTACTTGAGTAGTCAGTGGAATGTGAGTTAACCTATAGTCCCTTACCTGCAATTCCAGTTTAAAAACTTGACAAAGGTTTTGTCAAATTAAAAACATATATATGAAAGCTCATGAGATAATTTATGTAATTTATCCCACTTAGAATGTATAATCTTACGTTATTTTCTCAGCATAATATGTCCCAGACTCTGCATAATAGGTGTATGTAATATATGGACTGTTACCTTTCCAAAATTTAGAAACTTCTGAAACAGGAGGATATTGGATTGAGGGGTTGTATCAGCCTTTTATCTCTGTGACTTTGGGCAAATCATTTAAACTGTGCTAATACGATTAAACTAGATTTACAACTCACATACATTCCAACTCTAGAATTCTTAGATTTCACATCTTCTTTATAAATCATATAAACTATCATGATGGTTGATTTTGATCAATAAATAGATGATGGATTACTTCAGCACTTAGAATTTATTCTGTGGTACTTAACTATTGTAAATGAAAAGTGAATTACAGTGTTGAGTTTATGTGTATATATGTTACCAAGTTTTAATTTTTTTTGTATTTTTGGTGTTTTTTTAGATGCCCTACACATTTTTCATTACTTAAAGTTTGGTGACTAATTAGTATATTTCATTGTAAATTAGAAACTACTAGAGGACAGTAACAATGCTTTTCTAGGTTGGTAGTTCTTGACTATATTTGGAAGATGTTCATTATTCCTAGATGCCTTTCAGTAAGTGATATGAAAATAAGGGTAACTCTTGATGAATATCTGGATTTCTTATTTAGCAGATTTATTTAGGAAGTATAAAATAAATAGGAAAAATGAAATGTTTTGGTAAGCATTTCTTTATAAAGTAATATTAAATCTGCAAAGTATATCTTATACTATTTTTCTTTTGGTCCTTGGATTGCCTTGATGAATATATGTGGTGGTACAAATATTATTCCAGTTTTACAGAGGAATAGGCTAAAGCTCTAAGAAGTTTTGGCTTTGCCACAGTCACTGTTAGTGAGATGCAGATTGAAGGTGGACCTTAAAGCTACTCTTATGATTTCAGTTCCATTATTCTACTTGTATATTATATTGTCTTTTAAGTATACAAATTTTATAAAATGTTATATACCATAAAGAGCATAAGATATCTACATTTTCTGATCTTTAATATCAAATATGTACATATAATGTCACCAGTGGTTTTGTTTACTTATTTTTGTAACTTTGGCTTTAAGCTACTCTCGATGCATGTAATATTGTTATTAGTAGTATTTGGGTTTTATCAGGTATCCAAGAGGTAACTTGCAGTTTTCTGTTACCAGAGAGAGAGAGAGAGAGAGAGAGAGAGAGAGAGAGATTTATCTTAGGTTTCATACTCAAAATACTTTGTATTTTATGAATTAACAGTGAAGGCATTTAATATTTATTTAAATCTTATCAGTCATGTGTATCTTAATACTTGAATATCCATTTTTAATTTCTACATTGCTAATAATACTCCTAGAAGTTTTCTTGGGTTCTCACCAACTTAATTGAAAAAAAATACAGTAATGGAAATACATAGTTTTATAACTATTTTGTAACTTTGTACATTTTTGAACTAATATTTAGTTTTAAAGACTTCACATGTTACACTTTGATGTAGGTTAAGACCTGATAAAAAACCATAAACAATTAATTGGAGTGCCTCCTGTCCAGTTAGAATTTAAATCATTCCAAGTTTAAAGACTCCTTCCTTCAAATGAAAAGTATTTGTACATATTTTTTCAATTGTAAATAACTTATTAAAATACACACATTTTATGTCAGGTTACTTTAAACTATGTGTCTGTTGTTCTAGGCAATTTGAAAATCTGATTTTAAGGTTTGTTTTAAAATAAAACCTGTGGACCTCAGCAATAAATTTCTTATTCTAGCTGCTGTGTGTGTGTGTGTGTGTGTGTGTGTGTGTGTGTGTTTGTTTGTTTTTGCCCTGTGGGAGTTTGGGAATCAGAGAGTAAGAACTTGTGTTTCTCATTGCTTGATACATTTAACAAGTCCAAGTCCACTCTGTAACATCTTAAAATTTTGTCTCTCAAACTCTGACCATGGAAATTTGATGCTAAGCCAGAATTGTTTTAAATAAAAATTATATTTCGGCTTCCTTTGAGCATTTTCTTTGTACTGTAGTGTGTTCAATAGAATTCTTTTCTCATTAATGAAATCTGACTATTTTGATTATACAATGAAAAAATGTCATCTGAACTAGTAGCGTGAATTCATTTATTAAAGTTCTTCCAAAAGATTAGATAGCAAGCTATGTGAAAGAATTGTAGTGCACTTCTTAAAATGAGGCATAACAGGATTTTAGTTAACATTGTCAAAAATCATTGTATGAATATAAAATTGCTCACTGTGACATTTGTTCATATATTTTATCCTCTTCTATGAGGGCCTTGGGTAATGAAGTGTATATTTAACTGTCGTTTGCCAGTTGGAAAGTCTCCAAAAACAAGGAGGCATTTGTACATGTGCAGATGTTGGCAGGGTTCCCTTTTCTCCTGTTGTCAAAGACCATTTTATTTTCACAAAGATATGTTTGTATCTGTTTTACAGTATGACATGTGAATAATATACCAATAGTGTATGAGGGAATTTTTTTGTTTTACTTTTTGCAGGACAAAAGTATATAATCTCCCATTTACCAATTTTTAGTGCTTTCCTTTTTTTTGTTAATGTCAGGTACTTTGTACATGGATACTTCTGGGAAACAGTTAAATCTTTTGTAATCATTTGTGTAAATTTTCAAGGTCATGGAGGTATTTTGAAATTGAGAAGAAAAAGTTGAAAATAACACATGGTTAGCAAACCGGATTTAGCAGTTCACTTTGGACATGAGTAGTCTGTCACTTTTCCCAGTATCCATAAGAAATAAAAAATTCTCAGATACAAGAGGAGAAGGGTGCTTCCCTCTAATTGCTAAAGAATCAGAGTAGATGTTGGATCTGAATTAAAATTGAATCAATTCATTTACTATACGTAAAGATTCATACTATCATATCTTTAATTTACATAATTAGTGTTTTATCACAAAACTGCAGATACTAAAACTTAAAAGAAAGTTACATACACAAAGAACAAGTACAGTTACTGTTCATTAATAGTTACAGTTGAAAGAAATCACAAATGAAAATAGGTAATTATGGATGAAGTTTAGTTCTAAGAACCTTTTGCTTTTAAGTTGACAAACATTTTAATGTTAAGGATATTATTGAATTTTTTCACTTTTATGAAAGTTCAGAGTTAAGTTAATATTATTTTTATAAGGGGTCCAAGAAGAAAGGCCTCATCTCCAGCTCTTTAAATGTACATAGATTGTTCAATTTTTAGCAATAGAAGTAAGCTGTATTTATATTCTGCAGTGTTTTCCTTTGTTTCCCCTGCAGTGTTTGTGTAAATACCCTCTTACAATTTTTCCCCCAATTCAAGGAAAGATGCTAGGCTGAAGGAATGGCACATAACATAACTTCCTCTAGTCATGTTATCTTCCAAGGAGTTGTTTAAAACATTACTTCCCATCCTTTTGCACTACAATGCTCATTTTTGTAGTTGGGCATTTTAGCACTGGAAAGTATTTTAGATAAAGCCTGACATTTGAGTTGAAAGTGACTTGTTCATCAATATGGAAGACTTTTGTTTTAGCCAGTTAATTTTCCCAGTGATTACAAAACCTAGAAAACCTTGCGAAGATTAAGATAATAAATAATTTTGAAGTTGAGCTAAAGGTGAACAGAAAATACAGTGGGAGTAGGAAGGGAAACAACTGACTTGGGACCAAAGGTACCTGGAGTGCAGGTTGCATCAATAGGATATCAGACTGCTTTTTACCACTCTTGGGGTATAGGTAAAGAGACACTTATGTGAATCCCTTACTAAATTCTACCCCTGCCCGCTTGTGGACTAGGTATAGCCTCTATTAAATGCTCCCTTAGGACCTACACTACTTCTTAATAACTGACATTTATTATACTCAAAATTACTTGCTTGCTATCTGTCTTCTCCTCTCAAATTTTTATTTTAGAGATTCTGTTTAGTTCATTCACTCTTCTTGCCAGTACAGCACAGTGTGTGCTGCCTGGTAAATACTTGCTGGCTAATAGGCCTGTAGTGCTGTTCATTCAAAAGAAAGGATGGTTGATTGTACTTAAACAAGTTAGAAAGATAAAGGAAAATGTAAATACTTCTAGATTTGGTAATAAGGAAGGTGGCTTATGTTTTGTTCATCAGTTTGGTTCTGAAATTTTGATAAGCAAGTCTTACTCTGTTTTAGCTTTATAATGTAAAGTTACCTATTTAAAAAGATTTTAGGTCCATAGTAATGTTATGAATTAGAAAAGAAATCAACTTTATTTCTCTTCAACTCCTGAATATAATAAGAAATATCAAGTGCATGCCTAGTAACAGTCTCTGCTAAGAGGATCGGGGGAGGTGGGGTACACCTAGGATATCTTCATCAGGATCTTTTGTAATATGAAGATAATTCTTTTGTAGAGTTTTCCATCTGATGAAGGTTGGCCATTTGCAAAATATCTTGGAGCTTGTGGAAGAATGGTGGCTGTAAATTACGTTGGAGAAGAACTGTGGAGTTACTTTAATGCACCATGGGAGAAACGAGTTGACCTCGCTTGGCAATTGATGGAAATAGCTGAGCAGCTTACAAACAATGACTTTGAATTTGCACTCTACCTCCTGGACGTCAGCTTTGACAATTTTGCAGTTGGTCCTAGAGATGGGAAGGTAATCATTGTGGATGCTGAAAATGTTTTGGTTGCCGACAAAAGGTTAATTAGACAAAGTAAGTATATAAATTTTAGATTTGCTTTTTGTACAGATTTTTTCTATGATAAAATAAAGTTTACATTTATATGAAACAAACCTTTAGTTTCCTTCTTAGATGGCAGCCTTGCCTCTTTGTTTTATTTGACCAGTGTCAGTAAACACATACTGGTTTATTGTACTTTTAGTCAGAGTTTCTCCATATTTAGTAAAATATCCTTTGAGTTCAAATGTCCAGGTATACTGTGTGTGTGTGTGTGTGTGTGTGTGTGTGTGTGTGTGTGTGTGTTTCATGTAGTCTGCTACAGTTTGTGGTTTAGGAGTGTAATGCAGAATTAAGTTTTTATATAGTGACAGACTACCAGAGTAAACATGGAGGTCTTATTTTCCTGTGGGATCTCTTACAGTGATGTTCTGTGTTCCATTGTTCTGTGGGGTTCCAACGGTGATTTTTTTGTTTGTTTGTTTAACCGTTAGATGATTTCTAGCACTGCAGATCCCTAACTTCGGTTTGACATTATTACATCTTACCCAAAACTTTCCTCTCCATTTATTTGTGAGCTTTTCATAGGATAGGTGGGCAGACTGTCTGAAGTGTTTTGAAGATTAAATGCCACAGGAATTTTAAAGTGTCAGAGACAAAGCCTGTAACTCTGTAATTAATCTACTTAGTAAAAGAAATTGAAAGATTGTTGCTCTATGGTGAATGTCTTATATTTTTAATCCCCTCTTCTCCTGTCTTATGAGGATTTTTTGATGAACTCAGACCAAAAATGTATGGCATCTGGGAAATGCAGAAAATTAACAAAAATTTATTAGTTTGGCACTTAGGTTTTGCACGATCATCTCTTGATCCTGTTAAATACTTGGTTTTTCCCAGTACCTTGTTCTGATTGTATACTCACCAAACTCTTTTCTGATTATTTCTTGACTTGCTATGTAGATCCTCCCACAGGGAGTAAACAGCCTGCTAGAGTGCTTTATTCCCCACTTAACTTCTTCCTGCATTTGTGAGTGTCTCATCGGATTCCATCATGCTTTTCTTTTTTAAATGTATAGTTCAGGGGTGCCTGGGTGGCTCAGTCCGTTAAGCGTCTGACTTTGGCTCAGGTCACGATCTCTGGTTTGAGTTCAAGCCCAACGCCAGGCTCTGTGCTGACAGCTCAGAGCCTGGAGCCTGCTTCAAATTCTGTGTCTTCTTCCCTCTGCCCCTCCCTGGCTCACACTCCCATCTCTCTCTCAAAAATAAACATTAAATTGAAAAATAAAGTGTACGGTTCTGTGGATTTTAGTATATTCACAAAGTTGTGCAACTTACCTCAGCTTTTAAAATTTTCATTCCAGTGTTTTAAAAATAATTTCTTGTAATTTTTTTATCCAGACATTCTTGGAATACATGTCACAGTTTTATACCAACTAATTCCTAAGCTTGGATAAATACAACTGCACAAGTGTGTTCATACAGTGACCATTGGTCCAGTGCTACTTTAGCTCTGGCCACTTTTGAAATGTCTCATTGAAGGGCTGTTTAATTTTTTTTTTTTTTAACGTTTATTGTTGAGAGAGAGAGAGAGCACAAGCAGGGGAGGGTCAGAGAGAGAGAGACACAGAATCCCAAGCAGGCTCCAGGCTCTGAGCTGTCAGCACAGAGCCCAACGCAGGGGTTGAACTCACGAACCCTCAGATCATGACCTGAACTGAAATTGGATACTTAACTGACTGAGCCACCCAGGAAAGCTGTTTAAATATCTACTTTACAAAATGTCATATTTATTTATTTACCTTCTTTTCTGACCTCTTTCTGGGAAATCATCTTTATTTTTTCTTTCACAAGGACACTGAGGTTTTGCTGTGGCAACTCCCGCAGTGTCCTTTCATTTATTATCTAAACTAGTAAAAACCATACACGTTAATTTCTCTATTTCAGAGTAGATCCTTCTCTGAGAACTCGTTGCGTTATTTATCTTCAGCTTCCCACTCCTTCCTTAAAATCCAATTTCTCTTCCCTCCCCATAAACAAATATGTCTAAGACTTTTCCAAGGCCCTGCATTTTTCAACGGTTTTTAAATACATTGTTTACTCTTCCTGTTTCTACTCCCTCAGCCTCCATTCATGCCTCCACCCATTAGAACCTGACTTAAAATCCTGTATTACCATTAGCAACCACCTAATTGCCAAATTCGTGAAGTGACTGATAAGTAACAACTTCCTGCAATTCTTCCGTCCTTTGGTTTCCTTATACTCACATAGTTTCTTTCTTAAAACATAAAGCTGATCTTATCACTCCCTCCCTCAATATTTTTAATGACTTCCCATTGTTCTTTAGGTAAAATTCAAACTCCTACTTAAATATCAACACCAAAAAAACAATCCTATTAAAAAATAAGCAGAAGACCTGAATAGACATTTTTCCAGAGAAGACATACAGATGGCCAACAGACATCTGAAAAGATGCTCAACATCACTGATCATAAGGGAATTGCAAATCAGAACTACAATGAGATATCACCTCACACCAGTCAGAATACCTAGTAACAAAAAGAGAAGAAGTAACAAGTGTTGGTGAGGATGTGGAGAAAAGGAAACCATCACGGACTATTGGTGGAAATGTAAATTAGTGCAACCATTGTGGAAGACAATATGGAGGTTCCTTAGAAAGTTAAAAATAGAAGCACCATATGGTCCAGTAATTTCACTACTGGGTATTTTCCAAAGAAAACAAAAACATCAATTTGAAAAGATGTATGCACCCCTATGTTTATGGTAGCATTATTTACAATAGCCAAGATATGGAAGCAACTTAAGGTGAATGGATAAAGAGGAAGTGTTGTGTGTGTGTGTGTGTGTGTATAAGGGAATATTAACCATAAAAAAGGACGAGATCTTGTCATTTGCAAGATGGACTTAGAAGGCATTATGCTAAATGAAATAATTCAGGAAGAAAGAGACAAATACCATGATTTCACATGTGGAATGTAAAAAACAAAAAAACCAGACTCTTAAATACAGGGAACAAACTGATGGTTGTCAGAGGGGATATGGGAAGAATTGATAAAGAGGATTAAGAAATACAAACTTCCAGTTATAAGTCACAAGGATGAAAAGTATAGCATAAGGAATATAGTCAATAATATTGTAATAACATGGTGACAGTTGGTGACCACATATCATAGTGAGCTTTGAATAATATATAGAAGAGTCAATATGTTTTGTACCTGAAACTAATAAAACAATGTATATTAATTATACTTCAATTTACAAAATAATGTAAGCGCTTAAAGTGAACCAATGTTTTATTTAAATTTTGTAACGTATTTGTAAACGTTTCAAGTGAAAGATTGAGTTATGTTCTCTGTGTACAAAAGAAACGTTAAAGAGACCTAAAGAAAAAAATAAAATCAAACTTCTTACCAGGGCCCAATCTGCATCACTTTTAATATCCCTCTGTCTACTGCCTTTGATGCTTCAGCTACAGTGGCCTTTTGGTTTCTTGAATGAACCTTTTACTTCTGGGCTTTCCCGTAATGCAGTGACCTCTGCCTAAAATGCCTCACCTCACCTCTTTCCTATAAATAGGTAGCTACTTGTCCTTTGAAGCTTAGCTTAAATGTTATACTTGACCACCGTATCTAATGGTAGGGAGGGTTGTTTCTTTCTTAAACCTTTCTACTGTTAAAAATGTTTGTTTCCTTCATAGCATTTTCCACTGTTTATGATAATGTTTATTTAATGACCATTTCACATACTTGATTGTAAGCCAGTGAAGGCAGGAACCATCTACTATTTTGTTTGCCAGTATATACCCTTGCCTGCCATAGAGTAGGCACTCAAATAATGATTTGCTGAATGAATTTTTTTCACTAATTTCTCCTCTACCAACCCCTTAAGTCCCAAAGGTTCTGCCCTTTGTTTCTTTCTTTGCTTTCAACACACTTTCCAATATAATTCAGTTCTTCTCTTGGCTCCATCAAGCATTCTTATGTTGATGCATTCTAAATATGTGTACTGTACCTCTGACTTCAAAGTACTAAGTTTCAGGGCACCTAGGTGGCTCAGTCGGTTGAGTCATGGTTTGTGAGGTCGGGCCCTGAGTCGGCCTCTGTGCTGACAGCTCAGAGCCTGGAACCTGCTTCAGATTCTGTGTCTCCCTCTCTTCTGCCCCTCCCCGGCTCGCGCTCTCTCTCTCTCTCTCTCTCTCTCTCTCTCTCTCAAAAATAAATAAACATTAAAAGTTAAAGTACTAAGTTTCAAGTCAATTTCTAATTGCACATATGATATGCCTACCTGAATACCTCGTAGGTACTTTATATTTATTCTCTCCATATGAAATGTTAACCCTGTTATGTAAATACTGTTGACCTTGTCATCCATTTAGAACCTTCAACTTAAACTTACCTGTTAATTTTTGTCTCTTATGTTTCTACAATGTGGCTTTTTTATCTGGACTATTAGTTGCTCTCATCATCTTAATCCCTCCCGTCTTCATTCTAGAGTCACCTTTTCTTTTTCTTTTAAGTGTATTTATTTTGAGAGAGAGAGAGAGAGAGAGAGAGAATCTGAAACAGTCTCCATACTGTCAGCGCAGAGCCTGATGCCAGGCCCAAACTCACGAATTGTGAGATCGTGACCTAAGCAGAAATCAAGAGTCCGATGCTGAACCCACTGAGCCACTCATGAGCCCGCAGAGTTACCTTCCTGTAAAAGAAATCATGTTCATGACCACCCAAGTTTCAACCTATTTCTCTAGGCTCTTCTATACTTTCTCTCCAGGAGCTGTCTCACACTCTAGCCTCAGTGAACTACTTATCTCCTAAATCAGCTGGAACAATCCCTTAAGTCCTTGCCTTTGCACATACTATACTGAGCCTACACTACTGTTTTCCCTCATTTCTTTTCAGACTTAGCCTTTTGTTTTAAGACCTAAATCAGATATTCTCCCTGCAGCCTTCTGTAGCCCCAGGCAGGAGTACTGCTTCCTGTGTACTGTTGTAGCATTGTGTCCTACTTCTCTGTATGGTACTTCCTCTGTATGGTGGAAAGTTTCTATCCAGACTAAACTCTTTAAGTAGTAGGGGCCTTATCTGATCTTTCGGCCTGACGTTGGCTAACTCCTGATAAATGTTTCTATATAAGTTAATATATTTAAATGTTTAAAATTATAATACAACTGGAGCAAGAAATACTACTGTGGTAATTAGTGAAGTGTATTTTGGGAAGCAATGAAAACATTTTTAAAATGTATTTTTCTCTTTCTGCTTTTCCCCCTTTCACAGATAAACCTGAAAATTGGGATGTATGGTATGAAAGCAAATTTGATGACTGTGATAAGGAGGCTTGCTTATCATTTTCGAAAGAAATTCTTTGTGCTCGTGCAACTGTGGACCACAATTATTATGCTGTTTGTCAGAACCTCTTATCCAGACATGCCACCTGGCGTGGCACTTCTGGAGGACTCCTTCATGATCCACCAAGTGAAATTGCCAAAGATGGCCGACTAGAGGCCTTGCTGGATGAGTGTGCCAACCCAAAGAAACGCTATGGCAGATTCCAAGCTGCAAAAGAGCTGCGTGAATATCTAGCACAATTAAGTAACAATGTGAGGTAGTCTATGCTGAACTTTCCTTTTTTCCATTTAAATAGCACTGGCTGAAACTAAACCACCAAAAACTATATGGCAAAATGAAATTTGGAAGTAATACATTCAGAAGATGATAAAGTTGCACTGATAGATCTTATGTTAACATCAAAATAAGACATTACTTCAAAAATTACATGACGCTTCTGCAAATAAGTTTGTTCTTACACTTTGGAGACTTGAGCTATCATTGACTGCTTCGCTCCCCTGAATGCCTGAGTGGATTAATGAATATCGTGAAGCTATTGGAAATGAGTCTGATAGTTACTTTGGCTTGTGTATCAAAGGGTACTTGGTATTTGACTTAGTTTGCATTACTATCATGATTTTGTGAATCTCTTGCATTTACTTTGAATGTCAAGTTAGATTGGCCTGTTTTATAGGCCACTTTTTCCTTCTGATGTGTAGGTGTTCCCCACCCCCATTTTTATGTTTTTTATTAAATTTTACACATTCAGGTTACTCTAGTTGTTTATTTAAATTTGAACTAGTTTTTGTTCAGTGCTATGCGGTACACATTTACTGTTAGGGCAAGATTCCCAAGTTTACTGTTTTTTCAGAGCTGAATATTTTATTGTGTAAATACTTTTCTCTCCACATTCTGTGGTTTCACCATTGCATGAAATCATTTAAGATTATTTAACAGTTACATCCCTCTATGCCTATAAGTGTACACTAAACATGAAGTTTGGCATATGTTGCAAAATGTCATCTTGTCCTTTAAAAGGCTTTAAGAAGAGTATGCTAGCAATCTTCACCTTAACATTAATTTTGATTGAGGGAAAAAAACAACACAGTATTTTTTAAATGCTAACTAGTCCAAGATAGTAATGCATATGCCAAAGAAATGTTAGATCTAGTATCATGGTTAGATTTTAAAATTGGTCACCTACTACTACTTCTTATCACACTTTCAATAATAGAACTCTGTCACTGTTACATTCAGATCTCCCTGGTTATTCTTTTATGTTCAAAAGTTAAGCTGCTTCCAAGCATATGTGACTTAAAGATATCCTACCTTATATTCATTGGTAGTTTCGCAGACATTAACATGGTAGTCATCATCTTAGTTTAATTGGGCGTTATAACATTATTTACTGATGGACTAGTAATTTTTATTGAAAAGCATAGTTTAGCCAGTCTGCCCAACTTGGTCTCCATTACCCCATTGTTAATCAAATTTAAGTATGTGGATAAAAAATTAATGTGTGAAATTTGTGGGCTATTCTAAAAAGTTACAATATGTAAATTGACTATCACTGACCTAGGTGATCCTTTTTTTGTTTATTTGTTTAGAATTATTGCTTTAGCTTACAGCAAAGTTTGGTGTAGTGTGCAGTAGTATTTAGTTCTAGACTGACCTTATTCTAAATCAGAAAGTGATTAAAATGTGCACAACCAAAGCCAAGTTTTTCTTTTCTTTTTCATTCTTTCGGCAACTATTTATTGACCATCAACTCTGTGCCAGGCACATTACTAGCTGCTACACACTGTCTGAACATGACATATGGTTAAGTAACTTTACAATGATTATCAAATACTTTAATGTAGATATTTAAGTTGAAATAGCATTGAGATAAGATGGTGCATTCATGTTATTTTACTGTTGTGATAGAAATTCTGCTTGTACCATCTATAACTGGGTTGCTACAAAAAAGCATGATGAAATCAATAATGTTAATCCCAGTATAAAAACTGGGAGAAGGGTAAGGTCTCTCCATTATAAAATAGATTGCATTATGTCAATTTTTATACATCCATATATTACAGGTATCAACTGGCCCTCAAAGAAACATTTAAGT
Source organism: Panthera uncia (assembly GCF_023721935.1). Taxonomy (NCBI): domain Eukaryota; kingdom Metazoa; phylum Chordata; class Mammalia; order Carnivora; family Felidae; genus Panthera; species Panthera uncia. Next base: position 117,100,393 of record NC_064810.1, on the reverse strand, counting down.
GCTAGAAATTTTACTAAGCTGACTTTTTACAACTTCAGGAAACTTTTGAGGGGAGTAGGTAAAATGATTTGTCAAACATTCTCCACTTACTCAGAACTTAAATAAAGTACACATTTTCAAAACAGCACCTTTTATATTTGATAAGTGTTCATTACAAACTTTAGAATGCCAGTCACAGAGGGTTGTCTTCATGTGGCTTAGCAAACGTTCATGTTACTTTGGAAAAGTGATTGTGATTGCAGAACAGGAAGTGAGAAAACACTGCCAGCAGTGATTGCTACTGGAGGTAGTTGTTACAACTACCATTTCCCCCATGAGATTATGTGGAAAGATTGAGAAGATAGTAAAAGAATTAGGAATTTTAAATTACAGGGAAAAATATGTATGTGAAAAGCAATAAATATTTTGTTCACTTTGCTATCAAGATGTTCACTATCAGATATTTATTATACAGCAGCAATTTATATTTTTAATCATTGCCCATTAATAGACACAGTAAAATATTTTTGAATCAGACATTTGGGGTTTGTATGTGCATTAAAATTGTCTTTTGTACTGTAAGTTACTGTTTAATTTGAATATTTTATCAGAACTGTCTCCCTGTGCCTTTATAATAATAAAGTTGTTTCTACAACTTTTAATGATCTTAATAAAGAATACTTTAAGAATCACACTTTTCATACTATCTCTTAACTTCAAATATCCAAAATTTTTTTAATGGAAAGTGAGGTTGTGTAATAAATCAGTTTTTTCCTCTTGCATGTATATTTTTTCCTCTTGCATGATACCATTTTCAGAAACTATCTGGTTGGATATGAGCTGAACTTAAGTTTGTGTGCTTTCTCCTGGTTTTCTGTTGTAAACTTTTTTAATAATAGGTAACTTTTACTCTTGAAATGGGAGTTTTAAAACTTCATTATGGATTTTTTCAACTGTATACAACAGAATAATATAATGAACAATAGTTGACTATAGTTTTATACTAACTTGAAAAGTTAGCAACCTATGGCCAAACTTATTTTATCTATATCCCAACCTACTTGCCCCCAGGTTATTTTGAGCAAATCTGAGAGATGTTATTTGATTTGACATAACACATTTCTCTTCCAACAAAATCATGGTACCATTTCACATCTAAAAATTAACAGTAATACCTATCAGTTCTCACCAAAGCAGGAAAGCTCTCAAATACCACCATCTTTTCTCAAAAGTAATTTGATAATCTCTGTATGGATAAGAGATTATGGATTATAACTACAATGGACCAGAACAATTTAAATATGTAAATTATGCATTCCAAATGTTAATAGCAAACAAAGATAAACCAATTCAGTCACCTTTGGAGGGGTATTAAGGAGTTAATTCTGGAAACTGATTACTTGGAGACAAAGAAGCATTCATCCTGCCTTATCCTAGGGTAATCAAATAATTGAGTGGAAGAATTTATAAAATATGTAGAATTATTCCAGTTAATAAATGCAGGAGTGTTAGAATATCACCATTTCACAATTCCTAATCAGAGTTAGGCAATGGCCATCAATCACTCCTGAAGCCATTAATTGAAAAGCTGAGGAGGAACTTTGTGTGGGTACATCAAGATGACAAGAACTTGAACTCATTGGTCTAGTTTAATATCCCTCATACTATGACTCAAAAGAAAAAAAAAAACTGATCAAGCCCCTAGTTCTATTAATAGGAAGTACATGACACAAGGAAACGTTAAAAGCTACCATGGGCAAGCAGTCAACAAAATCTATAACGGGCAATTCTACAGGGTAACTGACTTGGTTTTGTTTAACAAATTGCAAAGAAAAAGAGAGGGACCCTTTACGTTAAAGAATCTTAATTAACACATAGAGTAAATGCAAAAGCCACCTTTGAATCCTGACTTGAACAAAACAACTTTAAAACTGGAAACAAATTTAGACAACTGAACCATAAGGTCTTGGGTAACCTTACCTACTTTAATTTTGCACTTGCTCTAATATGTGGAAAAACAATAGAAGTCCTTATTTTAGACTGAGTTATAGTACAGACTATAACTCAGTCTATACTAGGTTAACTATTGTCTAAATCTTGGATAAGAATATTTTGCTTTTTCTTTTGAAAAATTATTTGCCCGTGGTCTCAAAAATAGTGGCAGAACAGGAACTCAACAATGATTTTCTGATTGACTTCCAACATTCTTCCTACTATACCATATTGCAACTCTTGAGAACCAGAAGCATATATATAGTTGAAGGAAAGATTAGATTATGTAAATGTAAAAAACATATGCATTTCCTCAATTATTATAAATTAGGAGAGGGGAAGATTTGTGAGGGCAAGGAGAGGTAGATCCTGAGTGAGATACAGATGTAAAAAAGAAGAGGAAGTCAGGGTTAAGAGAGATGAGGAAAAGGGTTTGAAAATGAGAAAGAAAATCTCAAAAGGGTAAAATCTTAAGGCTTCTTCTATATTGATATTGACTTAGATTGCTATTCCCATCATGAATTTACTAGTATACTATCTCTAGGGGTCTACTAGCCTTTTTTTTTTTTTTTTTTTACTTTCACCTTCTGTATCCTACAGATACTGTTTAACTGTATGCTATGTCTTGTACCCTAAGTTCTAAGAATATGGCCTTGTAAGATAGTCTACCTTGTAAGGTGACAGACCATTTAAAACTCAGCAGTTTGAGTTCAGTCAAGCATGGTTTTTTTGCTATTTTAGTTTTCCTATGTATATCTCATATGTTTAGGTAATTAAATACTGAAAGAAATTTCTTATAGGCTGTTAGATGAAGGTAGAGCTGGTGAAAGCAATGATCTTTCAGCATTCCATTTTAATCCTGAAACAAAGTCAATGGCCCTCCAATGCCATTAAATAGTCTCTTTAATTTTCTTTTTTCCTTTTTGTAGTTAAAGATCTTGTTACTGATTTTAGTTTCCTGTAATGTTTTCATCCATTTTTTTAGCTACCTAAATTACTTCATTATACTTGCAGTCTCCTAAGGACTTTTATGGAGGTTATCTTTCCATTTTTTGAATAATCAGTAATATGGGTTCGTGGGAAGGGAGTGGTGAGGAAAATAGACCCAGCCCAAATTATTTTCTGAGATTTGCTTTAAAATGTGTGTTTTTTTAACTGTCTTATCAACAATTCTAAAAGTCAACCTTTTGGATTTTTTAATCAATGCCTATATTTTTATAGTAATACCATCATGGGTTGAGTTTCTTTGATTTACTCACTTTTATTCGGACACTAATCTTTTGTGGTCCTTTTATGTAATGATTTTCAGACAACTTTCAAATGTTTAGGAAAGTAGGATAAGGTAAGAATTGAATCCTAGGCAGATTTTGGTCTTAATGAAACTAGTTAATGATAATTGGTGCACCCTTAGATATGATGAAGTTTTGAGGATAGTTCTTCCCTATCTTCCTCTACCTGTATTCTTTAAAAAGTCACTTGCTGTTGTTAAAGACATAAGTAGGAATCTCTAACACTTAACACTTGTCTCCCATGGAAAAATAATGTTTCTCTTAAGTCATTTGAGAAAAGGCAATTAAAAAGAGGAAATACAGTCATCTTTGAACTGTAAAAATGTATACTTAGATGCTTCTGAGAGGCAGTCTGAATCTGTCCTTTGACAGTTGCCAGTTTTTAGCCTAGACAAATTATTTAACATCTCTGAGATAGTATTCACATTAAAGAAACTCAGAATTTCCTGTTTGACTCTGACAAGTTTACTGGACAGATGGGGTAATGTATAGGAAAACTCTTTATAGCTGCAAAGTGCTATTACAAGTATATTGTAATAAATATAGATTGCTTGCCCAGAGAAAGAAGGAGCTTCATTCAAGAACTAAATAATTGGCTTTTTGCTAGCTATCAGTGAACAGCCACCATGGCTTTTACCTCTTTATAACTAAGATTAAATAGTTTTAGTAGTGGGAGAGGCAGCAGATATTTTCAGAAAACTTTTCGTGGTTTAGCTGAAATTGCCAAAAGATGTGATTCAGCATGATAATTTTAAGGGGCTCCAGTTTCTTGTGCTTGATGGGATAATAATTTATAATCAGGAAAAAAAATTAACAATCTTTTGGGGAAGGAGGGTTGTTCTCATTCTTGAAGCTTCATTTTTTTCATCTTCTGTTGAAATATCAAAAGTAAGAAAAAAATGTCAGTTACCATGATACTTTAGGTATGTCTACTTGTCTTCAGCTCATGATTTCATTTAGAATTTTCTTTAGTTTATCTGATCAAATTTAAAAGGACCCAGTTTCTATAACTTAAGTCTTAAAATTCTCAAAAGAGGAAACACAGTGGAAAAAGACATGGCAAAATATGCAAGCTTACCACTGATAATAAACTACCTCATCTCAACCTTCTTCATTGGAAGGTGGCAGTACCAGTAAAAATGGTAGGATCAAATGAAGAGTTTTCCTCTCGGCTTGGCAGAACAGGAGTCTTAGGCAAGGATTTAGTGAAGGGACAGGGAGTGCTAGGAGGCAAGAGACATTCCTGGATAGAAACATACTTTCTTTGCTGCCTCCCCACACCCACCCTGTTCCTGTACCTTAGCCCTTCTTTTCCTCAATAAGTAACTGCTTAATGCTGTTTGTGTTAGATTGCATTACATACATATAATTTATATAGTGGAGATCATACTGTATAATAGGGATCATGTGAGTCTTCAGCTGTTTTTGTTCTAATTTTTTTTCATGATCAGCCTCGATCAGTCTAAATTTATTTCATTCTTCTAAATCAGGGTGGCAAACATTTTCTTTAAATATCAGATAGTAGGGACACCTGGGTGGCTCAGTCAGTTAAGTGTCTGACTTCAGCTCAGATCATGATCTCTCGGTCTGTGAGTTCGAGCCCCGCGTTGGGCTCTGTGCTGACAGCTCAGAGCCTGGAGCCTGTTTCAGATTCTGTGTCTCCCTCTCTCTGATCCTCCCCTGTTCATGCTCTGTCTCTCACTATCTCAAAAATAAATAAAACGTTAAAAAAAATTAAAAAAAAATAAATATCAGATAGTAAATATTTTAGACTTTACAGGCTATGTAGTCTTTGTTGCAGTTACTAAATTCTACCATTGTATACCACAAAAGCAGCCACAGACAATACATAAATTCATAAGCATGGTTGTTTCAATAAAGCTTTATTTGTAAAAACAAGACAAGTTTGGCTCATAGTTTCAGTTTACCAACCCATCCTAAATTATTACATCATATTTCTGCATAAAAATAGTCATACTTTGGGGCCCCTGGATGGCTCAGTTGATTAAGCTTCCGACTCTTGATCTTGGCTCAGGTCATGATCTCAGGGTTTGTGAGTTAGAGCCCCCATGTAAGGCTCTGCACTGACAGAGCAGAGAGCTGAGCCTGCTTGGTATTCTATCTGTCCCTTTCTCTCTGACCCTCCCAACTCATGCTCTCTCTCTCCCTCTCAAAATAATTAAATAAATATTTAAAAACATAGGTTCTCTAGTTAACCATATTCGGTTTTTCACTATTAAACATTACCGTTATGAATATCCTTACACAAATAATCCTGTACATGTGTGAGTACTTTGTAGGAAGTGAAATTCACAGGTCAAAGATGTGTGTATTTAAGTATAAATAAAGCTTCTAAATTCTCCAAAGTCCTTTACTAGCTTATACTTCCGAAAACTATATAAGAATGGGCTTCTTATTGCCTCCCAACACTATTATTTTTAGAATTTTTACCAATATTATGTGCAAAATACTACTTCCTTGTTTTTATTTGCAACTGCTTAATAATTTGATGAAGCTTGAGAGAACCAGTAACACCCCTTTACCTTCCTGCATGATTTAGAATAAATTAAGAGGCATATGTAGGAGTCAAGATATAGACTATCACCTATGCTATTGATAAAGCTGTTGGACAGCTTGGCCTATATCTGTGATAACTATAGTTTTACAAATACAATATCCTAGAATTAATCTTCCCCACTTTTATCGCAGGAAGAATAGGAAAACAACAGACCTTCTGCCATTAGCAGTCTCTCTTTGGAAAAAAATACATGAAGAAACAGAATTTGTGATTCATGGGATAGTCATATCCTAGAAGGAAAGAGAGAAAGTGGCTGAACTGCACATGACAAGTTCCCTTTCCCAAATTTACCAGTTAGAAGAGTCACTGGGAAAGGGACGAAGACAGATCAGGAGTGCCACTTTTTAGGCAGTCCTTCCATCAGGAAAAATGAATAGGAAGTCAGTGTTTTCCCCCAACACTCCAGCCTTAGGCTGACCGTCTTTCCAATGAATTTGATGGCTAGTTTTTCGTGAACTGCTTATTCTTATTCCTTGCCCATTTTTTTTTATTAAAAATTTTTTTTAACGTTTTATTTATTTTTGAGACAGAGAGAGACAGAGCATGAATGGGGAGGGGCAGAGAGAGAGGGAGACACAGAATCTGAAGCAGGCTCCAGGCTCTGAGCCATCAGCCCAGAGCCCGACGCGGGGCTCGAACTCACGGACCACGAGATCGTGACCTGAGCCGAAGTCGGACGTGTAACAGACTGAGCCACCCAGGCGCCCCTATTCCTTGCCCATTTTTAAACCCTGACTTGTTTACATTTGTCTATAGCTTTGTAGGAGTACTCCGTTCTTATTAAAGATATTAGTCTTCGGTTATTCGTTGAAATTACTGTATTTATTGAAATCTAAGATGCCGTTGCTTATAAGACACTTTTATTTTATATACTTCTAAGGGGGAGGGGAGGTTTAAAAAAAACAGTTAAGTAAGCTGTCTCACAGTGAGTCTTCTCACTCAGAATTTTTGTATTAATTAAAACAGCTTGCTTAGACTTTTTTTGTATGTGTGTATTCTAAAAGAGAAAATATAAGCAAGATAGATTGACTAAGGTATTCACAGAACGTTTTATATTCAGAGTTCACCCACCCTCTTAACTCAGTTTTCTATTCAGAGCCCTTGCTGTACATGGTTTTCCACACTATATATCATCCTCTATGTCATCAAATGCATTGGTGCAACCATATTTCTCAGAGCCGTATTTCTTCATTACTGTCTTTAGAATTTTTTTTCAAGCCATAGCCACCAATTCTGTGGCTGGCACTTTCTTGAACTTACAAAAATAAGACAAAAAGAAAAAAAAAAAAACTAGGATTCATATTTTCCTCCTGAAACGGTTCTTGAATACTGTGTTGGGTGACATGTTCAGGGGTTGTGCTTTTCCAATAATAATCTGAATAACCAACCAAATTTGAACCTGTGTGGGCAATGGCTCCACCTCACAACTACTGCCTGAAAAACAGCAAATGTAAGACACCATTGATTGTAAAACAAATGTCCATTTGAGATATGTTAAAATTCAAAGACATGTTTATGTTATAATTGATGACTTAGAGTTGCTCTTTTCCTATGTGTCATGAGGTTTTTTTTTTTTTCCTTTTCATGTTATGTGGTAAATCATATACAACAAAATTTATCATTTCACTATTTTTAGATGTACAACTCAGTAGTGTTAATTACATGCACAATGTTGTGCAAATATCACCACTATCATTTCCAAAATGTTTCATCACCTCAAACAAAACTCTATCCATTAAGTGATAAGTCTCCATTTCCCTTTTTTTCAGGCCCTGGTAGTTTCTGATCTCTAAGAAGCATCTTGTAATTTCTCATTTGATTCCAAATTTCTTCTTGTGATGCATACTTTTCTCAAGTACAGATTTTTCGGTTTTGATTCTGAGAAAATGATTTGTTCACTCTTAACTGAGTTAACTAAATTCTGAATTCTAAGTATGCTGTTTGTTACCATCTCAAAAATCTAGATGAATCTTGGCAAATGGGGGTAAAAATGTTAAGTACTTTAGATCTTTAGCAACACTTTTGTTATTCTGACATGTTTTCCAGCCTGTCAAAAACATTTCTAGGTAATTTGGAACTTGAAGAAATATTTATTTATGTCATAAGTTTGCATGAAGAAACCTTTAAAAATAAACAATTCAATAGTTTGGATCCCATGTGAAATTCTTACTCCATAAGAGTTTTTACTAAACTAGCATTAGCTATTTTAATTAAGAAGCATTTACTTACTGCCTTTCTTGTGCATTCTATAGGGATAAAAAGAGTGATTTTAAAAACCATGAATTAATTCATGCCATCAGTTTTTTATTTACCCTTCATGTATGGTTTCAATAAAATTTCTAAATCTGAGTATTGACAGCTACTAAAAGTAATGTTCATATCTGTTTTGTGTTTCTTTTTAAGATACTCTTAAGTACATGTTAGGAAATGACCCATCAGATGAGATTAGCTTTTAAGTTACATGCCACCTCAAGTTATATTTAATGCTACTGGCAAAAAATTTTATGGGTCTGCAGATCTTTCAACTTTGTTCAAGGTTTTGGCAAGATTTTTCACTGTGTGTGATATTTGTTTCCTTTTGGCAAGTTTCTGACAACTTGATGCTTTTAAAAATATATGTTTGTGATGTGATCTTCAATACTTCCCTTGCACCATTTTATTTTTTGACACTAAAAAGTTAGTTTGTACCAGGCCTTGAGCTGAACAAAATATATGCTCGTACGTGTTGCCACATTTTGAGAGGTAGTCCTTTCTTTGGAGGGCATTTCTATTTGTGGATGAATGTACTTGGAGTTACAAAAATGAGATACTAGAAAAAGAAGAAGAGTTGTGGCCACAGGAACTTATCCTTCATCCATTTGCCTCCTATCTCCAACAAGACTAACAAGAAATGCTCTAACAGTTTTCAACTATTTCCAAACAAGAGACTATTGAAAAATCATTCTTAAAGGAGGGAAAGGCCTAATCTAAAAAAGTGAGACACATTCATTAATTTTTTTCTGTCAATTTTCATTTGAAGTCTTTAGGAAAGCAATTTCATTTTTACTTTTATGTTTTTGAGAGACAGAGAGAGAGAGAGCATGAGCAAGGGAGAGGGGCAAAGAGGGGGTGGGGGGGGAGAGAGAGAGAGAGAGAGAGAGAGAGAGAGAGAGAGAATCTTAAGCAGGCTCCATGCTTAGTGCAGAGTCTGATGCAGCACTCAATCCCATGACCCTGGGATCATGAACTGAGCCAAAATGAAGAGTTGGATGCTCAACCAACTGAGCCACTCAAAAACCCTGAGCAAGTTTATTTTTATACTTTAAATGAGTTAAAATTATATCACTTTGGGCTGTCTTATCACATTTAATCATTAGGCTGTTAGTATACTGTATGTTAAAAGTTTCAGGAAATTCTGGGTTTCCCCCCTTATTCTGAGCAACTGCCTTGTAAATAAATGTGCTTGCCTGGTCAATAGAGGGTTTGGCTGAAGGAAAGAGAGCATTTAGGACATTTCTTTGATCGCTACTCAGAAACAAAAAATTCCATTTGTATGCTTTACTCTGCAAGATACAAGGAGGCAGTCCTTGATGACATTGTCCAATGTGATTTCCATATGGACTCCAAGGTCTTAAAAGAACTCTCTCTAATCTTCTGTCTTATAATGTTCCAGATTTAAATTCCATCTATACCCACCTTTTAGCTCCTTTGCTGCCACCCCAGAGCTGAGTCACCATGAATAATCTCTCTTCGTCTTTGAGGCTGGGTCAAGCCTGAAGGATAACATGAGAAAGCACCTCATCCTTAAGGTTGAATTAGCTCTTTGGATTTCAGAATAGATGTTCTTTGCTAAGAGCTATTACAATGTCTACCTAAACATTTTCATCTTAGACAATGGTGCAGCAAGGTGATGATAGCTGCAACCTCAAGGCAGAGGCTATGTTTACTTCCGTTAAACATGATTTGGCAGAGATTTAAATGCTGCTATTTTGTTATGATATAACTAGTGGTGCCTATGGATAAATTTAAGGACATGCATTCTCAGTATATTTAAGCATTTTAAGGATATTTTATACAATTCTTTAAAAAGATTCAGTTTGCTAAATAATTCAGAGTATTAAAATTTAAGATCGAGAGAATTTACGAAGTTTTAGAGAAAGGAGACATAATTTAGATGCCAGGATATTCATGATTGTCTTTACCACCAGTGAGCTGAATAATCTTGGGAAAATCACTTTGTTTCTTTGGTTGTCAACTTTCTCTTTTTAAAAGGAAGTAGGATTAAATTATTCCTAATGACATTTTCAGCTGCAATTTCCTATAGTTTCAAGTTCATACAAATTTATTGTGGTCTTTAGAATACACTTAAACACCTTATTTTAAGAATTCTCAAAAATTGATATTCTAACATAATAACTATATTCTAAAATAATAAATACTATATCATTGGGTAAGTCATATTTAACAAGTTACTAAAGAGCTGTTAAATATTTTAAAGTATTCTTTTAATAGATATCTAAGCCTTTAACGAACTGTAGGTCTGTCAGGACAATGAGAAGTGAATTTTTTTTTTAATCCAAGTTAGTTAACATATAGTGTAATACCAGTTGTAAGAGTAGAATTTAGTGATTCATCACTTACCTATAACACCCAGTGCTTATCCCAACAAGTGGCCCCCTTATACCCATCACTCATTTAGCCCATCCCCCCACCCAACACCCCTCCAGCCACCTTGTTTGTTCTCTGCCGTTGAGAGTCTCTTATGGGAATGCCTGAGTGGCTCAGTGAAGCATCTGACTCTTGGTTTCAGCTTAGGTCATGATCTTACAGTTCATGAGTTCAAGCCCCACATGAGCTCTACTCTCACATAGAGGCTGTTTGGGATTCTCTCTCTCTTCCTCTCTTTCCCTGCACCTACCCCCCCCCCCCCCCCCCCCCCCATGCTCTCCCTCTCAAAAATAAATTAAAAAAAAAAAAAGAATATTTTATGGTTTGCCTCCCTCTCTGTTTTTATTCTTATTTTTCCTTCCCTTCCCCAATGTTCATCTGTTTTGTTTTTTTTTAATTTCAGGAAGTGAACCTTTATAACTATAGTGTGAAGCAAGGTGACTTGTATTAAAAGCTTGCTGGAGGATAGATGTATTCTGTAAACTGTGGTGGGTCATAGCAAACTTTGTGTGAGAAGCATGTTGGTGCAGAAAGTAAGACCAAGGGATAAAGTTCTTCTTAGACATACTTTTCCATACTTTCCTGTGATTGATTTTAGTGCCTAAGTGAAAAGTATTTGCTTTCATACACATTTGTGTATATGTGTGATGTGTTCTTTGTTGAGGGGGAACGTGGTGATGATGCAGATGATGCGGAGGATGATCTTGTTGCTAAATAAGTTCAATTCTCTAGAATTTGTAAGTCTTTTTTATTTATAGGAAGTGTTTTTAAAGCATTATAAAATAGTGTTTCCTTTGCACATTATTCTAAGTCTCTAAATAGCTGTTTATTCTATTAGATCCTAAACTCACTAAGGTTCTCATCAAATTTATCTCAAATATTTGTAAAATGAAATTATATTCACATTTGAAATAGAGCATTAATGCTTCCCTGTGGAAATGATTCATAGAATATGACTATGCCCTTTCCTTGGTTTATTTTTCTCCATGGCTCTTTTTATCATCTATGTACTATACATTTCAGTCATTCATTTTTTCATTCCCACTTGCATAAATGACTGCCAAGATCTGGGACATTTGAAAGAGAATAAAATAAATGACTAATGAGCTGGTCTACACAATCCCACTTAGATATATATATTAGATTACTAGATTATTCCATTACACACCATTATGAGCTCCAAACCCTAAAATATGAACACATCACATCTTCAATGTCTTCCTTTAGACACTTGACATTGGAGTTTCCATTAGATATCACTTGTTTAAATAAGGTTAATTTTTTTAATTAAGAATATGTATTGGTATAATTAAGTGATTGTAGATGGATTACTAAAATCATCTTAGAAAGAGTAAAAATCATTCATTTATACTAAGATTGGAAGTGACTTAAAAATCTGAATCTTTCTAACAATTGTTTGTTTCCAACAACTTTTTCTTCTGTTGAAATTGTTCATTATGAGGAAGAATGATAATGGCTATCATAAAAAGAGAATTTGTGTCCTTAAGAGACCTTGGCCTTACCAGAAACAGATTCTAAGGTTTTTTTTTTAATAGTTTCTAGTATCTCTTTTCCTGCAGTTTTATCATCTATTCCTAATTTTTTTTCACTATATTTACACATGAGATTAAAATTGATATAGTCTATAATACCTACCAAATATACTGAACTTAAATTAACAAGTGGGAAGGAAGCTGTGACATTTCTTTTACTTATTATTACTGATCAAAGAATACAGCATGGGTATTTTGCTCCAATAGAACTCACTTAGAAACTTTCAATGATATGAAGGCAAATATTATAAGAATGCTTGTTAAAATATTTATAGGGGGAAAAATAAGACTCTAATGTCAAAGTGAATATTAAGAAAAACATGAAAACATGACAGGACTGGGAAAATGAACACATTATATTATCAAAGGGTACAGCCATCAGGTGAAAAATATGATATAAATACCAGCTGGGCAATTTGAAGGTTAGATACTCGAAAACAGTACAAACCACTAGCATTTAAGAAATAACAGACTGTCTATTGAAACTTCTCTACCATCAGGAAGAAAGTGCATGGGAAAGCTGACCAAATGTGGTCACTTACCATTACATTAAATCACTGGGTACATAGGTCATAGCTGGCATTAAAGAGAAACACTTGCAGGATAGAGGGAAAGTGGAGAGAGTGTTATGGTTAATATTCTTTGACTGTAAGTAACAGAGTAACTCAAGCTACCTTATGTAAAAATAGATTTATGTTATATCATATTCTATTTTATTATGATATGATATGATATGATATGATATGATATATTAGTGTCTCATAGGCCAACAACATGAATGTGGCCAGGCTTTAGGAAGGGAGTGAATCCAGGGACTGGAAAACATCAGTTTCTCCCCATTTTTTGTCTCTTCTTCTTCCTGTAAGTGTGCTTTGAGTACAGGTCTAACTCCTGGCTGGGAAGACATACAAAGATCTTTTCTACATAGACTTGTAAGATAAAGCTGATGTGTTTGATAAAGTGTTGGTCAGTAGCAGAAGGTTGGCCTGGGATGGTGACTTTTCTGTTAGAGCTGGGAATCCTCAGGGCTTGCATTGCCATGGGAGGAGTTTGGGGGTAGAACAGGTGTGTCATAGTAGGGCAGGTCAGAAAGTCAGTGTTCATAAGACTTGACGTCCAGGAGACAAAGATCCAGAAAAGGACTAAGGGCTTGGCTTGGGTCTTATAGGGCCTTACCTTGCCCTTCCTGCTCTTTTAATCGGGAGAGTGGTCTTACCTGGGCTCCTTGTATGGCTTGCATTCTATCTCAGCCCAAATGTCACCACACAGAGCCTTTCCCTTACCACTCTACTTAAAGAAACCTCCACACAACACTCAGATCACTCTTTTATAACTGTTTTGTCTCCTTTGAAGGGCTTATTTTTCCAAAATTATCTTATTTCTATACTTACCTATTTGTTTGTTCGTACCTTCTGCTGTTTCTGTTTTCCAGTACCTGGACTCACTCCCTTCACAGGCCTTTTCTGACTCGTTCTCCTTTGTGTCTCTATCATCTAACACAATGCCTAGCACATAGCAGATGCACAATAAATATCTGTTGGATAAATGACTAGGAGCATAGACTGCAACTGTAGAATTGGAGCTAAGAGCAGTATGTGGTTCTAGAAGCGAGGAGATTATATATGGTGCCTTGTTCTGGAGCAGACTGAAGGTCTTTCTAGTCCTATCAGAAGCAGGATCTACCCACCCCTTGTAAGTGGGGGACTTAAAGTACTTACTTATTATATCTATGTTTCAGTGAAATTAGGAAATCAAGACTTATCATCTAGTTTGGGGTCCAATATTAGTACAGGACGGGGGATTATGTGCTCAAAACGTAAAGGGTCCTGGGGCATGTCAGACACCTTTATGCTCTCTGAGGAAGTGTTCAGCCATCTGTTACAGACAATTGTTTCACAGCTGTTGCCAATCTCCCAGATTTAAAGGGAGATGAATAGAGTTTTTGAGAAGGAAAGAAGTGACTTGCAGCTATTTATTACACCAGATTTCTAACAGAGATTTTTTTTTTTTTTTTTTTTTGGTTAATGAAGGAAGAATTATTTAAAATCGTCTCTATACATTTGAAAGACTTAAACTACATTATATGAAAAAATAAGATATCTGCAGTTAAGCCTGAATATTAGTGTTAGGACCTCATGGTTTTCTTTTCCTTATTATTTTTTTTAATGTTTATTTATTCTTGAGAGAGAGAGAGACGGAGACAGAGAGAGACAGAGACAGAGACAGAGACAGAGTGGGGGAGGGGCATAAAGAGAGGGAGACACAGAATCTGAAGTAGGCTCCAGGCTCTGAGCTGTCAGCACAGAGTCCGACGTGGGGCTCAAGCTCACAAACAGCAAGATCATGACCCAAGCCAAAGTCGGACACTTAACCGACTGAGCCATCCAGGGGCCCCAGGACATCATGGTTTTCTAATGAAGTTTACTGCTGTCTTTCACATTATGGGAGTCAAGGTAATGTAAGTATACAGTTTTCCTTCTTTTCTCTTCATTTTTGGCTGTTTTCCTGAGGAATGAACTTCATGAAGATATAAGATATTTGTTCACTTAAACAGGAGTTTCTCTGAAAGAGAAGCTGGGGTAATGTTTGGAAGAAGGCAGAGAAACTGGTCCATCATGAGCATTAACTTTTGCATTAGAACTTCAACTTGAATGTCAGGTTTTGGTAACACAGCATTAAAAATGTGCTGTAAGTTGGCCTATATTATACCCTGAAAATCATTTTTTCTGCAATGGTCATTTCTTGAATTGCTTTTCTCTAAGAGCAAACTTGCTTTTGCACAGCCAGAAAACATTGCACTCTAAAGGTCAAGTTTCAGCAATCTCAGACTAAACAAATAAGTCTAACTTTGGTAACTTGTGGCTTTCACTACAGTTTTTTCTCCTGATATTTATGAATTTAGTATGTATACCTTATTCTGGAGGGAATTAAATAATGCAATTAAGAGTGCTTATTCTACAATATGTAAGGAAAGGGGAGACTTGGGCATATGTTCCTCTTGAGTTCTCCCCTTAGAAGAATTTGCACCTTCAGATCACATGCACTTCTCAGATCTGGTGTGAAAATACATTTAAAAACCCAGGTCTTGGGATGCCTGGGTGGCATATATGGTTAAACATCTGACTTTTGATACTGTCTCAGGTCATGTTCTCATGGTTTGTGAGTTCGAGTCCTGCATCTGGCTCTGCGCTGACAGTGCAGTCCTGCTTGAGACTCTCTGTCTCCGTCTCTCTCTCTCTCTGCCCCTCTCCTGCTTGCTGTCTCTCTCAAAATGAATAAACATTAAAAAATTAAAAAAAAACACTCAAATCTTCAGAGAGCAATGTCAGGTCGTAATCTCAAGTCTCTATCCTTAGTTCCAAGCTTCTCTTGAAACTGTGCTGGTTGAATCTCCACTGACTTTTCAGAAAAACTCAGTTCTTATACAGAAGCATAGGATCCAGGTCCATTATCTATCACTTTTTTCCTAATGGTACATTTCCCTAAGGCTGAGGCATTCTGGGAGTCAGTGAAGGTAGGGGTTAGGGAGACCAGGAAACTTAGTGGTGTCTAGTGGAAGGCCAAATCCCACAGAAAAATTCCTTTCTCTTCTGACTGTATAATTTCCAAATCTAGTTTTCTTCAGGTTCTCACCAGACTTCTTCTTTTGGCCATGAGAGAATAACAGAGATTGAATTTATTCTTTTTCAGGAAACAAACAAGGAAACAAGACAAAATAAATGATAAAATAATCTTTAAGGCCCTGGACATCAGGCAATGAAAGATAGTGATATTTAAAAGATGGGAAAACAGAGAACACATGAAGTTAGCCCTGTTATTGCCTGTTTTAGTGCCTGATAGAGTCTCCAGGCTGTGGTGCTGGGAAGAGAAACTAAGGCAGAGGACAATGGGCTCCCTGAGTTAAGGAGATGCTTCGGGGTGTCCAAAGAGATTATGATAACAAGTAGGGTTCACAAGGATGAGTGCTGAAAAGAGAGACCTACACAATGAGAAAACCTCGGAAATCTGCAGAGGGTCCCCTTCTAGGATTCGGGAGAGTCTTAATAAATCCATGCATGTGAGGAAACTATGTATGAGTTCAAGGAAACAACTATCCAAAAAAAGATTAGAGGTAATAGAACATTCATACAGTGCCAACAAGGCCTGATTCCATCAACCACACTGGAAGAATCTCACAATTCACAGGGCGTTGAGTAGAGGGCTCAAAAGGGTCATGGTAGTGGACAATAGTTAATTAGCTCTAAACTAAATGCTACTCTAGTTCTACATAGCAAATCTTAAAAAAAAAATTCAAAAAGATTAAATTTTTCCCAAGTAACTTAGCTGTATTGAAAAGGAAAGCTTAAGAATATTTATACAAAAATATGGAGCCCTCAATAATATAAAATCAACAATGTCTGATATAAAAGGATTACAGGCATTCAAAGAGGCTGGAATATAGGACTCATAATGATGAAGAAAAAAATCAAAGAAAGCTGACTCAGAATTGGGTTAAGATAAGTACATTAATACAGTTATTAAACTACATTCTGTATGTTCAAAAATCTAAAAAGAATAATTTTAAGAGACCCAAATTAAACTTCTCAAGTTGAGAGCCAGAATGACTGAGACCTTAAAATATACTGAATAGGTTAAACAGAAGATAAGACACTGAAGGGGGAAAAAAAAAAGAAAAGATGAGTACACTTGAAGACAAGTACAATTTATCCAAAATGAACCACCATGGGAGAAAGGAATAGAAAAGAGCATCATTGAGGTCTGAGAAAACTTCAAGCATCCTAGAATGTTTGTAATTGGAGTCTATGAATGAAGGCAGGTAGAGAAAAATACTTGAATAAATAATGGCTGAAAAAATTTCAGACTTGTTGAAATTTTAAACTCCACAGATTCAAGAAGCAATGGACTCCATGCACAAGAAACATGAAGAAAACTATACAAAGGTACATTATAATTAAATTACCTAGAAAGAATGACAAAAGGATAATCTTAAAAGCAGATGGAGAAAAGAAAAAAAAATACAAAAACACACTATAGATGAATAAAGATAAGGTTCACAGCAGATTTGCTAGAAACAATGCAAGACATGGATGTTTGTTCTAGTATGGAGGTTTTTGCTTCCTACTTTGCCTTCTTTGACACTATGGCCAGAGAGAGTTGGAACACCTCATTATATCCTCACAAGGCTAGACTTCTAGGCTTCCCACTCATCCTTGGCTGGCATGGATGTGGATGGGGCCTTGCTTTTTTCTGTGATGTTTGGCGAGAGTATAATAATTGGCTAAAGGGTCCTGTTTTCGAAGTTGTTCTTTTCCTGGTCCTTTGGCTAGAGGGAGCAGGCTTTTGTTGGGCCTTTTTATTGTCTGCATCCATTGGCATTTATGGATCATTGGCTTCTTCAGCTCCAAGTCTGGGATATCTGAGACAAAAATAAAACCCACAGAACCCAATACTTGGCCATCCTTCAGGTCCCAAATTCCCTAGCCAGTCTGCCTTTTTCTCTCCATCTTTCAGAATCTTCTTATGTTTATTTTATATATAATGTTCAGAAATTTTAGTTGTACTTCATGGGAGAAATAGGAAAAGTACATTAGCTATTTTCTTGGTAGCAAAAGTCTGGACAACTGATTGCTCACAAATTGCCAAGGTGATTCAGTGGAGAAACAAATAGTCTTTTCAACAAATGTTACTGGAATAGTTAGAAACTACATGCAGAAAAAAAGACTTGATTCATAACCATACAATATAATAAAATTAACCTTAAATAGAGTTTTAAGAATAAACTTTAAAACTATAAAACTTCTAGAAGAATGAGTAAAAAAAATCTTTCTCATCTTAGGTTAGGGAAAGGGCTTCTAGATACAGTAGTGCCCCCCCCCCCCCCGTGGTTTTGCTTTCTGAGATTTCAGTTACCCACTGTCAACCATGGTCCAGAAGCAGATACTCCTCTTTCTGATACATCATCAGAAAGTCAATAGTAGGTCACAATACCTGCATCATTCACCTCACTTTGTCTCATCAGTTGGGCATTTTATCATCTCACATCATCACAAGAAGAAGAGTGAATGTAGCACATTAACATATTTAGAGAGATAGACCAGATTCACATAACGTAGGTTAAAAATAAATTGTTATAATTGTTCTATTTTATTATTGTTGTTAATCTCTTACTGTGCCTAATTTACTTATTAAACTTTATCTTAGGTATGTATGTATACATAGGAAAAAACATGGTTATATATATAGGGTTTGATGCAATCCCCATTTCAGGCATCTCATAGGAGTCTTGGAACATAGCCCCTGTGGATAAGGGAGGACTCCTATATAACATAGGAGTATGGTCCCTGAAAGAGCAGACTGATAAACTGCACTTCATCAAATGCAAAAATTTTTGTCTTCAAAAGTCATGTCAAGAAAGTGAAAAGACAAGCCATAAGCTTGGAGGAAATATCTGCACAGCACACATCTGATAAAGTACTGACACCCAGAACATATATATAAAGTTCTTAATAGTTCATAAGAAAACAAGCCTCTGAATTTAAAAATGGGCAAAGGAGTTGAAAAGACAATTCACCAAGTTATAAAATGTAACCACACTGGCTCCTCATTCGTACATGGCAACAATCGTCTGGAGCTGAGTAGTAGTTGCTACCTTAGATTGGGCACTGGTTTTCTGGTTTTCTTCAGTCCCTACCTGTTACCTTCCTGGTCCTTGCAGGAACGTGAGTTACCTGATTGATCTCTGTTCTAAGTGAGGTTACTTCTGTCATTGTCAAGTTTGTGTTTCACATTAAAGTAGAGGCAATTCTTTTCCCCCCTTACTTGCTCTTCCCCCAGACTCAACTTTCACACTGGATCCCTCTCGGTTGGCTTGCAAAGCTACACAGTCTCCACGACGACTTTGAAATTATTGGTTGTAAGGACTTGATTAATTACTTCTTTTCCTATAAACCATTCTTCTCTCTATCTTTAACAGTTATAATAAAAAGAGTGATCTAAAATAGCATGAACTCTATAAATAAAAATTTGCGTTAAACATAATTCATCAAATTCAAATTGATTTGAAATCCTAAAATTGTACTGAAAATGGAATTTATTCTATGTGTCCTTGTTTTAACATGATTGTCTCAGCCCCTACTGGGCATTAAGCCCTCAGTGTAATTTATGATATGGAATTAATTATTTTGCTCTCTAGTGCTGCAGACATCACACCCTTCACTTGCTGCATGAAAGCACAGGATCTGAGGCCTCTGAGGATAAGGTTCTGTGTTTGCTTATACAGCCTTCTCCTTTTTCTATATGTTTACTCTAAAATATACACCAGGAATGGTTGGTATACAAATATGCACTTCCCAGTAAATAATTCCTCTTTGTCATTTTTGTTTGGCATTGAGACTTTCATTCTATCAATTGAAGATTGATAGAAATTAATTGAAATTAATCTAATATTCTTCAAATGGAATTTTTATAATACCAGGATATATAAATTCTCATAAAATACTAACTGCTAATCTATATTTCTAAAAAAAAATTTTTTATTTAGAGAATTCTTAATGTCCCTGGGAAACTCCACTCAGAGGACAAGGCTGCAGTAAATCTTTGTGACAATTGTACTTCTACGGGATTTGTGTGGTGAGGTTGGATCGAAAATTTACATCCACATAAAAGCCTGCACATGGATGTTTATAGTAACTTTATTCACATTTGCCAAAACTTGGAAGCGACCAAGATGTCTTTCAGTAGGTGAATGAATACATAAACTGTGGTACATCCAGGCAATGGAATATCATCTAGTACTAAAAAGAAATGAGCTATAAAGCAATGAAAAGCCACCAAGGAACCTAAAAAAGCATATTGCTAAGTGAAAGAAGACAATTTGAAAAGGCTACATATGGTACTATTCCAGCTATCTGACATTCTGGAAAAGGCAAAATTATGGAGACAATAAAACAATCAGTGATTGCCGGGGTAGGGGGGCAGTAAGGATGAATAGGTAGGGCACAGGGGATTTTTAGAGTAGTGAAACTATTCTGTATGATACTACAATGGTGGGTACTTATATTACATCTGTGTCTAAACTCATAGAATGTACAACACCAAGAGTGAATCGCCTGCAACAAGTATAGCACTCTGATTGGGGGTACTGATAGTGAGGAAGGCCATGCATGTAGGGTGCATATGGGAACTCTGTACTTTTCACTCAGCTTCTGCTCAGCTTTGCTATAAATCTAAAATTGTAAAAAATGAAGTTTATTAATTTAAAAAGAATGTTGGATGGCATTTAGAATTGAGAAGTCATTTGACACATTGGAAGTAACACAGTCCTTGAATCAGAAAACACTATCTGAATTTGACTCTACCAATCATTTTGGGGTAACTTGGTGAGATTTAACTTCTCAGGGCCTTGGTTTTCTTGGGAATAAGTTAAATGAATAATATTTATTTTGCAGGATTCATATGGGGAGTAATTGCTGTACCTTCCTACTGGGGCCAAGGGATTTATTCTTCCCACCAGCGGCAGAATAAGGAGGAATGCCCATTGGTGTCATGTTCCCAGGGCCTGGAGGCCCTTAGAAGGCAATAGATGAAACTATACCCTTTTCAGGAGCAATATACAGGAGACAGAGGAAAGAGTAAATCCAACCAGTCTCAAGTATATTGTGTTTTTAAGTTTTTCCTTTTACTCTTGCTGTGATAATGTGAGATCTCCTTAGATAAACAGATGCTATTTTTAAAATACCACACATACTCCCATCCCTGAAAAAGAATTAGAAATGGTACTCAAAAAGCTTTCATGTCTTGATTAATTTTCCCTCCAAATATTAGGAATTTGACTAATATTTCCAAAAATATTTCCAAATATTATTCTTTCTGAAGAAAGAAAAATACCTACATGGAAAAATTACTAAGAAGAAGTAGTCCCAGTATAATGGATCCTAGTCACTAATCTCATTGAGAAATTAAACTTGTAATTAAGCACATAAATGGAGAGCAATGACAGGCAAAGTATCTTGAGAAATACGAAAAGAGAAAAATTAAGGCAATTGGGAAGAGTGGATAACCACAAGAACTGTCAAATGGGTTCTTTTCCATTTTCTCCTTTACCCCATCCCAAAAATCCTCACTTAAAAAACCAAAGTAGTGTCTAGTGGCAAACCAACAAACTCTACCACAGCATTCATTTCTTCCTTTTTCCTTTCTAACAGTTCCCCTCATTTTTTTTGTTGCTATATCTCTTTGCCCCTTCCAACCAATGGGCTTCAGGTAAAAAGACATTTTTCCCAGCTCTAGGGATTGGTGTCATTGACCTAAGATAATCCCTCTTCTTTGGCCAGTGATGGCTTTAGAAATGGGAATGTGATGTGACAGTTTGTGCTAGTGAGATGTGAAGACAGGTTTGTTGAGGGTTTCAGGGAAAGAAATTTCCTTGCGGTTAAAAAAGAGCCAATCAAAAAAGATAGTCTGTCTTTCTCTGGTCATCATGGTGATGCAGATAAAAAGCTCAGAATTGACACAGCTCCTTTTCGGTTATGCAGAAGCTAATCTTAGGATGAAATTAATTCACAGTGGAGGACTCGGTGGAGGGAATTATGGAGAAAAAGGACCGGAGTTATTGGCTTGTTCTAAAACTATACTATGCCTTCCCCTGGAATTCCAGGTATATGGGCCAATACATATCTTTATCTGAACTAGCTTAATTAGGTGTTTATTTGCAGCTGAAAGCATTCTAGCTAATATCAGCCAACTAATGAGGTATTAAAAATAGTTACTTTATTAACGCAGGCACAAACAAAGTTAACAAAGCTATGGTAAGATCTTCAGATCATGGCACAGGATAAAGAAAATGAGTTATTTGATACTGTGGGAAAGAATACTAAAAAGGCAGTTGACTTGCCTGTCTGAAGCTACCACCACTCATTTTTGAACGATTAAGACATTATGTTAATGTCTTTTCGATTCACTTTTTTTTGACAGCGTTTTGAATTGTTACGTGGTCTCATACTTATCTGAGTTTGAGACTTAGCAGAAACACCATGAATAACTATGTAAGAGAGTTGGAATAGACTCAATGGAACTTAATCATATCATGGATAATGGAAGCTGAGTAATATTGACAGTTATAACAAAGATGATGGCAGGGAATTTTTTATAAGGGGGTTTAATGCAACATTGAATCTAGATGCAATAGCAGTTTAAGACTAGGTTTGATAACAGGTGTTTTCAAAAGGTTGGAATGTGCAATCAAACTGTGGAGATAGACTCACACTGATATTTCCCGTGATATGAAAAATCCCTTGACTTTTCGACATATAATTTCTAACATAGGAGAGCACACATTCCCTAGATATTCTGAAATGACTCTCACTTGTCAACCTTCTTAATGGGGATGGGATTAGAATGTCACTGATTCAGAGTAAATGTAACAGGTCATTCATGATGAAAGAAAATGTTTATTTGTGGAAGAAAGGAAAGAAGGGAGGAAGGGAGGAAGGGAGGGAGGAAGCAATTTATTTCAATGACCACTTAAACTACTGGCCTATATAAGGAGTTCTATACTGTTAAGATGATGAATTCCACAAACCACTCATGAAACTCTTCACCTTACTTTACTGTTGGTTTCACTGTACACTCTGGGTCTAGATTCATCTTTCCAGATGCCTATAGAATACTTCCACATGCATGTCCCACTATCAGCTCAAATTTGGATATCCCAAATCAAGCCTCTGTCTCATCTGGAGCTTTCCCCATCCTCCCACTTTCCCTGTATTTGGGGGCACACCTTTCTCCCAGTTACTAAGGGATGCATCAAGTCACTATTCATTTTCTTCCTCTCCATTATCTCTCTTATTGAATTAGCCCTGGAGTCTTGTTTACTCTTCTTTAAAGTGTCTCTGGTTTCTTAATCCAATGGTTACAAAACCTCAACTGACTCATTGTTGTTATAGACATGTCACTACTTTCCCAGGTTTTATTTACCCCCAGTTCAAATCACACCACACACTTCTGCCAGATTAATCTATCTAAAACATTGCTTTTATTGTGGCTTTCTTTGGCTTGAGAGCTCACAGTAACTGTATATTGCTTGAAGTTTGAAATCCAGTTGAACTTGACTGTCATTCCAGGTCTTTTATCATTGGTCTAATATTATTTACAAAAATTGTCTTTTAAATCTCCTCACACTATACTCTTTGCTATAAATTGGTTTCTGGCATGTACTAGGTGCATTTCCCAAAGCCTTGCCTTTGCTTATATTGTCTCTGCCAGACGTGCCCATTTTCAAATCCTTCTCCAACTCAATCCTTTCCCTTGCTTTCTTACTTTCACCCTGACTCTCAATGCAAGTATCCATGCCAGGTTTTCTTCCCGTTCAGCTAAGTCTTATCTATGTAAATATTTTTCACTATCTCAGTTCACAGTTATTCCTTTCTGAAGGAGCATCCCCCCAGGGTAAATTGCTTTAAGTTGTGTAAAGTTACGCAACTGGATGTCAGTATTATGCAGCTTTGAAGGGAATGAGCCTTTGATCCCATCTCTGGCTGGACCCGAAC
The DNA here is from genome assembly GCF_023721935.1 of Panthera uncia. Classification (NCBI taxonomy): domain Eukaryota; kingdom Metazoa; phylum Chordata; class Mammalia; order Carnivora; family Felidae; genus Panthera; species Panthera uncia. The sequence goes on along the minus strand of NC_064810.1, from coordinate 117,076,809 downwards.
AAGAGCACTAGGATTATGATATTAGTCATAATGTAGCCTGGTGTTTATCTGCTAACCGTGGTCTTCCTCATCATGGCTTCCCTATTACAAATCTCTGTAATGGAAAATGACAATTAAATCCTTACTTAAAAAAAAATTCTTTCTTGGGGCTCCTAGGTGGCTGAGTTGGTTGGGCTTCTGACTTCGGCTCAGGTCATGATCCCACAGCTCCTGAGTTCAAGCCTCACATCAGTCTCTGTGCTGACAGCTCAGAGCCTGGAGCCTGCTTCAGATTCTGTGTCTCCCTCTTTCTTTGCCCCTACCCAGTTTGTGCTCTGTCTCTGTTTCTCTCTCTCTCTCTCTCTCAAAAATAAATAAACATTAAAAAAAAAAAGGAATTATTTCTTTTTTTTCACAATGGTATTTTTCTTTTTAATTTACATTTTAATCACCCATTGCTCATCACAAGTGCACTCCTTAAGTCTCATCACCTATTTCACCCATCCCCCCACCCACCTCCTCTCTGGTAACCATCTGTTTGTTCTCTATAGTTAACAATCTGTCTCTTGCTTTGCCTCTCTCTCTCTCTTTTTTTCCCTTTGCTCTTTTGTTTCCTTTCTTAGATTCCACATATGAGTGAAATCATATGGCAATTTTCCTTTCTCTGACTTATTTCACTTAGCATTATACTCTCTAGCTCCATCCATGTCATTGCAAATGGTGAGATTTCGTTCTTTTTATGGCTGAATAATGTTCCATATCACATCTTATTTATCAACTCATATATTAATGGACACTTAGGTTATTCCATAATTTGGCTATTGTAAATCATGCTGCTATAAACACAGGGGTGGATATATCCCTTTGAATTAGTGTTTTTGTATTCTTGGGTATATGACCAGTAGGGCCATTACTGGAGAGTAGTTCTATTTTTAACTTTTTGAGGAAACTCTATACTGTTTTCTAGAGTGGCTGCAACAGTTTGCACTCCCACCAAGGGTATATGAGTTCTTTTTTTTTTCACATCCTTACCAACACCTGTTGTTTCTTGTGTTGCTGATTTTAGTCATTCTGACAGGTGTGAGGTGATAACTCATTGTAGTTTTGATTTGCATTTCCCTGAAGATAAGTGATGGTGAGCATCTTTTCATGTGTCTGTTGGCCATCTGTTTGTCTCCTTTGGAGAAATGTCTGTTCATGGCTTCGGCCCATTTTAAATTGGATTATTTGGTTTTTTTTGGGTGTTGAGTTTTATCAGTTCTTTGTATATTTTGGATACTAACCTTTTATCGAATATGTCATTTTTCCCCATTCATTTTTATTGAATATGTCATATTTTCCCCATTCCCTACATTGCCTTTTAGTTTAGTTCATTGTTTCCTTCACTGTGCAGAAGCTTTTTATTTTGATGTAGTCCCAATAATTTTATTTTGTTTTGTTTTGTTTGTTTGTTTGCTTTTGTTCCCCCTGCTTCAGGGGACCTGTCTAGAAAAAAATTGCCACAGACTATGTAAGAGAAATTACTGCTTATGCTCTTTTCTAGGATTTTTATGGTTTCATATCTCACATTTACGACTTTAATCCATTTTTAAAAATTTTTATTTATTTATTTTGAGAGAGCATACACATGCATGAGTGGGGGAGGGGAAGAGAGACAGGGAGAGAGAGAATCCCAAGCAGGCCCCACGCTGTTAGGGCAGAGCCCAACACAGGGCTGGATCCCAAGAACACTGAGATCATGATCTGAGCTGAAATAAAGAGTGACTTAATCAAGAGTGACATAACAGACTGAGCCACCCAGGTGCTCTAGTATTTAATCCATTTTGAATTTATTTTTGTGAATGGTGAAAGAAAGTGGTCCAATTTCATTTTTTTGCATGTTGCTGTCTAGTTTTCCCAGTACCATTTGTTGAAGACACTGACTATCTTTTTCACATTGGATATTCTTGCCTGCTTTGTTAAAGATGAATGACCATGTAATTGTGGGTTTACCTCTGGGTTTTCTATTCTGTTCTTTGTTCTACGTGTCTATGTTTGTGCAAGTACTATAATGTTTTGATTACTACAGCTTTGTACTATAACTTGAAGTTTAGACCTATGATATCTCCAGCTTTGCTTTTCATTTTCAAAATTGCTTTGGCTATTCAGGGTCTTTTGTGGTTTCATATAAATTTTAGGATTCTTTGCTCTAGTTCTGTGAAAAATGTTGGTATATTGATAGTGATTGCATTAAATGTGGAGATTGCTTTGAGTAGTATAGACATTTTAACAATGTTTGTTCTTCCAATCCATGAGCATGGAACGTCTTTCTATTTCTTTGTGTCTTCTTCGATTTCTTTAATCAATGTTTTGTAGTTTTCATAGTACAGGTCTTTTACCTCTTTGGTTAGGTTTATTTTTAGGTATCTTACTATACCTAATTATATATTATATATATACACCTAATTATACCTAATATACCTAATATATACCTAATTATGTAATATATATATATATATATATAATTATATATTAATCCCAATTATATATGGGATTATTTTCTTAATCTCTTTTTCTGCTACCTCATTATTGATGTATCGAAATGCAACAGAGTTCTTTATATTCATTTTGTATCTTGTGACTTTACTGAATTTGTTTATCAGTTCTAGTAGTTTTCTGGTAGAGTCTTTCAAGTTTTCTATATATACTATCATGTCATCTGCAAAGGGTGAAAGTTTTACCTCTTTCTTTCCAATTTAGATGCCCTTTGCTTCTTTTTGTTGTCTGATTGCTGTGGCTAGGCAAAATTCTTTCTTATGCTTAAGTGCACTGTGGTTGTAAAATCTACCCTGTGGTTAGAGAATCCATTAAAACAATTTAAAATATTTAGAAAAAGACTGTAATCCCTGGGCTCTATCACAATACAGAAAAAGGCAGAATAAAAACTTGTACATAATATCTTGAGTATATCAAAATATTTCTATTCTAAAAAATACTGGAATATTAATATTAACAGTGGTCATTTGGGGATGATAGCATTGAGTGACTTGCTATCTTTTAAAAGATGGATGTATTTTAATTTGTGTTGTAGAATAGTGGAATAAGGTCTACTCCTAAGTGTTCTATAAAAGTTAACAAATTAAGGCCTAGAAACTTGTTGCTTTTTTTTTTTTTGAAAAGCATTAAAAAATATGAACAAATAGGAGATCAAATATTATTTGTTAGAACTTATGGGACAGGAAGATAGTTAAATGCAATATTGTTTTGAATATTTACAGTAAGAAAGGATGTAACAGAAGCAACTTAAAAAATAAATAGCTTCGTTTTGTTTTGTTTATTTATATTTATTATTATAAAAAATTTTAAACATACCCAAAAGTAGAGACAATACTATATATAAAATAATCCATATATCTACTACTTGGATTTTAAAATTGTTAAAACTTTTTCTGTATTTGCTTCATCTATTTTTTATAAAGTCTTTTAAGGTAAAATATCGACATCATGACATTTTATTCCTAAATACTTCATGGATTTCTTAGAAAATGAAAGCAGTTTCCCACATAACTACAAATCTGTTACAACTAAAAATATAACATAATTACCTTACACTATCTAGTACTGAGCCCATATTTAAATTTTAAATATTCTGTCCTGTCCCCAACATATCTTTTATAGCCAGTTATTGAAACCAGGATCCTAATGGAGGGACACATAGTACATTGATTTGTGATGTATTTTGACTGTTTTGATCTACAACACCTGCTTTTTCCTCACTCCCTCCTTTACTTCCTTCCTCTCCATGATATTAACTTGTTGATGAGACTGGGCCAGTTGTCTTGTAGAACAACCTGCTTTTTAAATGTGTTTAATTGTTTTGTGGTGGTACTGTGTTACCTTGTTCTTCCAGCTCCTGTTTTACTATAAACTAGAAGTTCAATCTTTAGGAGTGATGACATTCAGGTTGAACATTTAAGGCACAAATATTTTATGAGCGAAGCCACCTAGTTCCTAACACATCACATTAGGAAATGCATGATATATGGTTGCCCCTCCATCATCATGCCAAGACTGATCTCTGAGTCAAAGAGGCCCCAGGTAGATTCCTTCCCACAAAGCCATATTTCTCCCATCCAACCTACATTGATGCTTACTACCACGTAGTTGGATTTTAAGATTGATCACTTTTTTAAAAAAATAGAGTCCTCTGTATAAGTTCATACTTAAATATACTTAATTTTAGAAAGCCCTTGGATTATATGAAAACTGTTTTTGACTTTGAAATATGACCACACAAAAGCAATGTCCTATAATGAGCAATAAAACCATTGTATTAGACCAAATGATGTAATTTTTCTTCAGCTATAAGCTCAATTCCTTTAAAACTTTCCTGTGTGTTGTACTAAATAAAAATTTTGATATGTTTCATTCATATGGCAGAACTTATGGTTTTTGCTGTATAAGTATCCAGGGGCCCTAACATTGCTTCTTTTCTGGTGCTCTCAGAACACAGAACACAAATGTGCTTTTGTGTGCTTTGTGGCTTGCCGTCTGCCAATCAAAACTGACCGTTCCCTCTGTGCCAGCCTCTTGCATGGTTCCTGGGTTTTTGCCAGTTCCTAAACCTGGCAATAGAACTTATGCTGCAAAAATTTGTGTTTCTACATTTCCTACTCACTTTAAATTCTGGGCAAAAATAAACTCTTTTTCTTTGGGAGGGTACTTAAATCTTCCTTTTTAACTTTGAACTCTGGGCACATGCACTATATGAAAGGTGCTAAAATTTATGCAATTTAAATAAAGATTTAAATGAACACCTATAGGGGCACATCTTTAAGGGTCCAACTTCGGCTCAGGTCATGACCTCTCGGTTCATGGGTTTGAGACCCACATGGGGATACGTGCTGACAGCTCAGAGCCTGGAGCTTGCTTTGGATTCTGCATCTAGCTCTCTCTCTGTCCCTATCCTGCTCATGCTCTGTCTCTTTCTTAAAAATAAATAAACATTGAAAAAAATTTAAAAAAATAAATGAATGCCTATAACCATGATCAACTGTGTATATTTGTTGTGATGGTCCCTAAGACATCATTTTCTTAATTAATGGAATATGGACTAGATTTGTTGATATTTTAGCAACATTTCAGAATGGCATCTAGAATGCGGCACCTAACTTGCTCTTCAATTTTATACTATTCTTAGTAGCATTTTCCTTGGAAGCCATGTGCTTAAAGTGAGTAGGGATTGATCACTTAACTTAGTGTTTAACTTAGCAGATTTAAATTTTAGGACGCTTTGTCCTTAGGTTGTTTTTGCATTAGCAAAAATATACCTGTTTAAATACGGGTTGTTGGAAACAATGTAAAAGTTAGAAATACTAGAAAGGTAGACGAGTAGACGAAGAAGTAGGTAGAAATAGAAACATTTATTTTTCACAGTTATCAATAATCTGCTTTCCTTTTTAGAAATGGCTTTGACTGGGAGGGACTATATATTGTATGTTCTCCAAACTGTTATGTAAAATTTTATTTCTCCATAAGCTCTTAAGCTAGAAGCCAAAACAATGTTTTGGGGGGCCTAAGTGCATTGCTTGATCTTGCAAAGCCTATTTCATGGTCTGCTGGATTCTAATGGAGATAGTTGGTAATAAGATAATATTTATTTATATAGAAAATAAATTTATAACAGAGTGCAAAAAGCATGTAAGCAAGCAGTACCAGCTTTAAAAAATTTATAGTAAAACCATATGGATGTTTCTAGTTTCTCCAGGAAAACACTTTCCTCACACATATACTACAGATACCTCATGGACATACCTATAAACATATATACTTTCCTTTTACTCAAAGGTATATGTGTACCTTGAGGTGTCATTGTGGGGGATTCTTACTCTCTAATTTAAGCTTTAGGATTCTTCTATCCCAAGAGCTATTCATCAGCTTGCTGCTCCTTGAAATCGATTGATAGCAAATGTTGAATTTATTTGCTTAAAGCAAGTTCTGTGCACCAGTTAAGTGATTTATATATTTCACCATCTAAGAACAGTAAAAGAAACTTCTGTAGTGTCTTTTGCTGACCTTGATAGCTGATGTGTTAATAACATTTCAGACAGACGATTTGCAGCAGGCTTTTTGCCCAAAGCTCTGTAGTAAATTATTGCTGCATTGCAGATTACAATTTAATTCCTTAAAAAAAAAAAAAAAAGCCTGTATTCTCAGATTCTTGTTTGGGCTGCAGAATCTAAAACCACACTCAGCCTGTGGCATCTTGGAAAAACCATCCTTGTAGATGGAACTTAATGTTATTCATAAATATGCTGTGTGCCAAAAAATGTATAGTGTGATACCTTGATTAGTGAAAACTCTGGGAACTGATCTCCTTTATAATGAAACTGGCAGTATTAAAACTGTGGGAAGTGAAGCTTTGTATGTGGTAAGGCTTGACAAATGACACTGCACAGTTTCCAATTGTTCCATCTAAATACAGGCAGACAGGGCTACAATGAGCAAAATTGTGAGGCTTTCAAAATATGTTTCACCTCCTTTTTCCTTTACCCCCTTAAACCACTGGCTTCCTGCTGTCTTTACTCTGAGCTTTGCCCAAAGAGGAAGCATTTATAACTTTCACTTCTACCAGCTTGCCTAGTTGACTAAATACTTTTTGGTGAGCACTTGCAAAATGGCAATCTGTGTCCTGAGTTTGTCAGGCACAACTGCTTCCCCCCCCACCACAGTGTTTTGTTTTGTTGGCTTTTATGAGTTAGTTGCCAATGTTTGAAGATACAAACAGTTTTACAGAAAAATAGGGATCAGCATCTCTCTTGAAATATAAGAAGCTCTTGAAATATTTGTAACCACCCAGGCTTTCCCTTGGCCACCCTCAGTTGAAGCTGGATGACAACTGTCCACTGTTGACAGGGCGTGTCTTCTGCTTTAAGTATCCCCTCCCCCCACCTCAACTGCTTCACTTGCTGTCCCTTGTGGGCGTTTGTTTTGACTCTTGTATTTAACGACAGTTTTATCCTAACCAGCACTTATGTTTTATGAACGTAAGTTTTATACCTAGTCATTCAAATTATCAAGGGAAAGACTATCTTAAAAGACTGTCTGACCTTGGGGAGCAAGTATGTGAGACTCAAGTCATGAGGTGTCTAGGTCATGAAAGTAAAGTTGAGTTATTCCTATCAGATACTTGGTTTTGTTTTTTTTTTTTTTTTTTTTTTGTTTTCCTTAGAATACCCCTTTCTTCCAGTCTCTCCCTTTCTTTCTACCCGCCCTGGGTCACCAGTGGCAGTTACAGAGATGGCTGCACCGAGATGAATTGTGTCCTTCATCACCGTGACCTGCTGAAACCTACACTGCCCTGCCCTTCAGCAGGTCACTCCGCGCACCTTTTCCAATCAACGTTTCCCCAAACCTTCCACCTGTCTTGACAACGGGGTTACTATTGGGTTTATTTACTAAAATCCAGTAGCATGATTTCTCCTCATTTACTTCTATCCTAAATCATAGGAGGCCTATTTTGTGTTTTCCAGCGGAATTGATGCTATTTTCTTTAGTATTTTGTCATATTTGTGTATTATATATCATACTTTTACCCTCCTGTATGGAGTTCTGAAGCTAACACCTCGATCTTTGGTATTTTTTTTTCTGTCTTGCTTATGAAATATCTGATGAATAAGTGTGTCATTGGAACACATTCTCTTCATTAATAGAGGTATTACTGCAAGCCTATGTTAATGTCCCACTGGAAATAAGCCTGCAGGAGCGCTCATATTTTCAACAGGTTTTATTTGCTGAATTTCTCCCTGGTGCATTCTTTCAGAATAAGGTAAGGAAATGCATTTTTATGCCTGACATTTGGGTTTTATTTTAATACTGCCCATTGTTTTCACATACAGTTGTAAACACTGCCGCCTAAGGCTGCTTTGTAAAATTGCTTGTCTTAGAAACCTGTTGATCATAAAAACCTAATTTTGGGCTTTTCTGTTCTGCCCTAAGTTGAGTGTGCTCAATAAATGTAGACAGACCAGCCTGAGTACATTCCTGCAAGTCTACTCAAGAAGGGATCATGTACAATGCTTTCTATTCTATCTACCTGGGATGTGTGGTGGTGGGATTTTAGTAATAAAATATTTGTCAGGGGCACTGGTAGTATTAAAATAATATCCTTAGACGGAGAATATTCCTTTCTCATATGAGCTTAGATACAAAGGCTTAGTTATCGAAGCATGACAGAATATAGCATGTTCAGAGTCAAGGTAGGACTTCTGTGCTCAGTGACTATAGAGACCTCAGTGTAGTTGAAGCAATATGAACTGGGAGATCAGGGAAAAGCATGTGTGAGACACCAGAGAGAAAGGACATGTGATGGGGAAGAGAGGAATAGCATGAGCTTTAATCAAAAACCTCAAAGGAAGTTCGAGGGATATTTCTTTAATCAGTCTGCTTTTCCCTCCCATTTTACCGACTTCCTAAATAAGTAGACATTCCCAAGAGTGTGCCTGTCAGTGGAAAACTAAGTTGGTTCAGTCAAGGCATTGGGTCCAAGAGTTCTGAGGGACCCATTTCAGTAAAATTTTCAATAGTATTGATTATGGTCATTAACTAGACAATTACATTTGAGGATCATTATGACACCAATAGAATTGCATTTGAGTAAAATTTAATTTTTAAGTTGCATTTTTTAAAACTGCAGAGAGGTCTCAATATGGCATGTTCAGAGTCAAGCTAGGACTTCTGTGCTCAGTGACTGTAGACACCTCAGTGTAGTTGAAGGAATGCCTATGATGTGACTGTAATTCATCTTTTCAGACTTGTCTCTTGTGATATTTGAATGCTGTGTGACATTGAACTGCTGCTTCTAGTCCTTCCCCTTGATGAAACAGCATGAAATAATAGAAAATATTTATTGGTCTCTGTCGCTGGTTATTGGAACTCCCAAAACCTTTGTAATTTCCTAAGTGATAAGAGCACTAGGAGCATCTTTTGTTCTAATATTTGGTCTTTGACCCTTGTTCTTGACACAGGGTTCCTAAATCCCTTGGAATTTCCTGGGTGATAGGAGTGTCTTTTGTTCTAATGAGGTGACCTTTGATTAGTTGAATGGGGGCTGGTCACTGGAAAGACCAAGCTGTGATTAAGAAGTTTGGAACTTTCAGCACTGTCTCCAGTGACATTGCCCCCCCCCCCCCCCTCTCCCCACCCATCCTCTAGAAAGGGAAGAGGAGCTGGAGACTGAGTTAATGATCAATCATGCCTACATGAAGAAGCCTTCATAAAAAATCTCAATAATTTTGGGTTTGAAGACATTTTGGATCTACATGCCTGGAGGGTGGCAAATCCCACTTCCACAGGGAGAGAAACTCCTGTACTTGGGACCCTTCCAGACCTCATTCCATATGTCTTTTCATTTGACTGATCATTCATACCCTCTATAGTATCCTTTATAATAAACCAGTGTTGCAGGATTTTTTACCTCAATACTCAGGGTTCATTGTCTTACTGCTTCGAAGAATGAAGAGGTGGACACAAAATAAGCAGCAGGCAAAAGTTTATTAGAGGATTTGATCAGAAGGTAAGAATACTAAGAAAGTTCTCTTTACAGAGAGGGGACATTTGAAAGTGAATGCCCATGACAATAGGCAAGGGTCTTTGTTTTATAAGGGTCTGGTCACCTCATCCTTTCCTTCCCCTTTGTTCCTTCTCAGGTCCTACCCTTCTTGGCTTGATAGCTCTAGATGCTGGGTTGTCCATTTCTGATTGGCTCTGTTCCATTGTATGAAGGGTGGTCTATGGCCATACCATTCCTTGGGGGGCATATGTTTTATGGTCTACCAGTTATTTTTAGTTAGGTCTGTTGTCAAATTCCTGAGGAAAACCTGAGGGGGAATAGGTGGCGTCTGTTACATTCTTGAGGAACCTTACGCCTGAGGGGGTTTTCTGTGATCAGATACTCCCAGCATTGTTCCAGAATATGTGTTTTTGCCCACCCAGGTACCTCAGGTCCTAATCTTTCTCTCTCTGCCCACTGAATCCTATCTTTAACTATCATACCAGTAAATGTAATTGTTTTCCTGACTTCTAGCAAATTCTAAAAAATCATTGAGCCCAAAGATGGGGTTGTGGGAACTCCAAATTATAGACAATAAATAGGTCAGAGGACAGGTGACTGCAATTGGTGTCTAAAATGGAGGCAGTCTTGTGGGACTGAAAACTTATGGGATGTGATGCTAACTTCAAATAGATAGTTTCAGAATTGAATTGAGTTACAGAGCAACCATCTGGTATTGTAGAGAATTGCTTGATGTGTGGAAAAACCCACATATCTGGCATCAGAAGTATTAAGTGTATGAGTAAAGGGAAACACAGAAGTGCTTTTCCTAGACAATGGAGAACTATCCTTCTATGCACTTCTGCTCTTTACATGCCACCCACATTTGAAGACCCAGCTCAAATGTCACCGACTCCATGAAGATTCCAACATCATCTCATCAGAAGTAATCTCTCCCCCACTATATTTGCCTTATATTTATAGTTGCTTGTGTTTCTGTCTTAATTCTCACAAGCGCATATATATGTGTGTGTGTATATATACATATATGTATATATATATATGTGTGTATATATATATATATATATATATACACATATATATCCATCTTCTCACTGTGTCCTCACATGGCTGAAGGAGCAGGGGAGCTCTTTGGGGTCCTTTTTTATAAGGGCACTAATCCCATTCATGAGTGCTCCACCCTCATGACCTGGTCACTTCCAAAGGCCCTACTTCCAAACACCATCACATTGGGGATTAGGTTTCAGCATATGAATTTGGGGGGGGAGGGGGGAATACATTCAGTCTAAAGAATGTAACATTGACATATAGTCACTATTAATATTTTGGCATTTTATTTCCAATCATATTTTTACATACACATATATAACACGCACACATAACACACATAAACACACATTTGGAGGGAGGAAAAATTCTCTCATTTAATATCAAGGCTCAGAAAGGGCAGATGCTCAAGGTCATTATTGATTTTTTAAAAGTTTTTTTATTATGAAAAATGTAAAAGTATACATAAAAGTATTCATAAAATTGTATAAATCTCCATCCTCAGCCTCAGTAATTATCTCATAACCGATCTTGTTGCATCTATGCCCTCACACATTTTTCTGCCTCCTGTATTATTTTGGAAGAAATCCCAGATACTAGTATGTGTTTCTAAAAGATAAGGATTCTTTTTTTTTTTTTAAAGCATAACCACAAAGCATTATCACAAATATAACTAACAATGTTCCTTCTTACCGTCAAAATCCAGTTAGCATTCAAATTTCCAAATGTCTCCAAAATGTCATAGTTTCTGTCTTTATTTGCATTTTTACCTGAATTTATTTAAATTATTTAAAATCAGGCCCACATATGATTAACATGATTTTAAGCCTCTCAGTCTATGCGTTTCATACCTTTTCTCTCTTTTTTCCCTTGTGATTTATTTGGTGAAGCAACCACATCATCTAGCCTGTACCTTCCTACAACAAATTCTCTATTAATTTTTATTCAAATAAAACCTCAGAGTTTATAGCTACCCTTGGTCTACTATGAGAGGGAAAGGAATTAGAATTTATGGGAAGATATAATTAGCAAGCCATGTATGGTGTCTGAAGGATAGCTTTTGTGTCCTGACATTTCATTGGCATTAAAATCATACCCATATGATCATGAAATTTCAAACTCAAAAGCATGAGCTTTTTCAGAAATTAATTTCTAAAAAGTGTCTAGTCCTTGCATAGCATTCCATATACTACTGTATCAAAACCCTAGAGGTGCTTGCTAAGAAAATCTAATGCCATGAGTTTAAAGTCAATAATAAACATAGTTTATTGTCCTTTTGTGTGTGGTAACATTGTATTAAGACAAAACAAAGCAGTATAAAAAAACACTAAAAAGAACATAAGTATTTTGAAAGTATAATTGAAAGTATTAGAAAAATGTAATTGTCAAACTCTCAAAGGTCTTGGACATTGTATTCTTGGTCTTTTGTTTGTTTGTTTTTCAAGAAACAAAGACACACTCAAGCTGACTCAGGTGAGAGGCATTTGTTGTCAGGATGCATGGGAAAGAGTGGAAGACCTGGAGCTGCCATCTGGTCAGGAATCACCGGGCATAGCAGCGGTCCTTCAGTTGGCCTGCAGCACTCCTTGAGACCCAGTGGAAGCTCTAAAAGCTATTCTCTTCAAAGCCAGTAACCTTACTCTGGAAGGGCTCCATATGACAATGACCCACAGGGCATCATCTCTGCTTCTATTCCTCTTGCCTCTATTGACTTGTCTCCATTTTCCTTCTCTCAGAGGCATGGGTTTTTTTTTGATGCTCTATGGCTTTTACCACCTCATAACTTTTGCAGATAGGTAAATACCTTCTTCTTCCTTCATTCATTCTGGGTGTCTCTCTGCCTCTGATTCTAATACTCCCTCCTATTTCTCTGTGTTTTGCATTTGCACACTACTTTGGGAGACTCTGAGTCAGTTCCTCCCCATTGTCCTTTTCTTGCAGAGCACGAGTACCAGGTATGTTTTTAGTTTTTACTGTCTGGTTATATTTATCTTTTTGTATACTCCCTAGCTTAGTTAGTGGAATCAATGATCCAAACCATGAACCTGGGAGTCTTCCTTTATCTCATCTTCACTAGCCAAATGGTCACCAGCTACCACTGATTCTACATCATGAAGTCCTCCCAGATCATCTTGATCTCCTTGGCTACTCCCTTATTATCTTCCATTAGGATTATTATAGCACTCTGGTGGGTCTTCCCATCTCTAATTTCTTCCTTTGCACTAACCTCCACGTTATCACCAGAGTGATCTTTGAAAACTACAATTTTTCAAAAGTGGTATTTGACTTGCTTTTAAACTTAAAAAAAAATGCCTTATTGTCTATGGCATAAAATATAAACTCCTTAAAATGCCCTACAAGGTTCTTCACCAGTCATCCCCATACTCCTCTCCAGCTTCATTTCCCACCAGCATCCTCCCATGGGCACTGTTCTCCAGCCACTAAGAATTATCATCAGTACAACAAACAAATTATTGCTTATTATTCCTCTATGCCCTTTCTCGTGCTATTCCTCCTCCTTGAAATATCGACACCTTCTGCCTCCCTTCTGTGCCTATTAAAATTCTACTGCCCTTCAAGGCAAAACTAAAGGTCATTTCATCAGTGATTCCCCAGGATGATGGAGCTATTCACCTGCGGTGTTTCCGCAATATTTTATATGCTTGTGTCAGAACACGAATCACATCATCCTGTGGTTATTTACTCCCACGACTATTTCTACCATTGCTGTGGGGACTCTTTTAGGACATGTTCTATGATTTATCCTGCTGACCCCTGATGAGTGCAAGACCTGACACACAGTAGGCATTGACTAGCAAAAGTGGTTATTGTATAATAATAGCCATGAAATTATTCTTCTTGCTCTAGTGTTTACAGCTCTTTGTTTATATTAAGGACACAAAATTGTTAAGGCATCATTTGTGAAACATTATCTTCCTGAAATATGCACAAAATGAAGTTGCTGCCAGTGACAACTCTAGCTAAAAAGGAAATCTATTGTTACTAAACTTCACTAATTACCTTACCAGCAGCTATCACTAGAACTTCTGCTTGGGAAGAAAGATCTCTTTTTATTTTGTTTTGTTTTTTTTATGAGTAAAAGTTATCTTTCTGATTAGAAAGCAAGCAAAAAAAGTGCATAGGAATGTTATATTATTGTCTGAAAAGCATCATTCTGCTTTCTGTCCATATCTTTTGCTCTCATGTAGAACAGATAAAAGAGAGTCCCTGGGGGTCCTGAATCTGTGGGAAATGATTCAGCAGCAGGTCTTGAATGAGGAAAATCAAAAAAATTATTCTTTGACCTAAAATACTCATGTCCCGCAATGACCAGATCTTTCAAGGATTCCGGTGCAAAGTTATTCTGAAGTCTACTTCCAGAGCCTTTCCTTTCTAGGCCCATACCATATGCCCCCCACGTGATTGTCTCATTATGATTACCCTGAGGTGGGAAGAGGGGAGTTGATTTTAAAAACTGGCATTTTATTTTCTTTTATTTTTTTTTAATGTTTATTTATTTTTGAGACAGAGAGAGACAGAGCATGAACGGGGGAGGGTCAGGGAGAGAGGGAGACAGAATCTGAAGCAGGCTCCAGGCTCTGAGCTGTCAGCACAGAGCCCGATGTGGGGCTCGAACTCACAGACCGTGAGATCATGACCCGAGCCGAAGTCGGACGCTTAACCGACTGAGCCACCCAGGCGCCCCAAAAAACTGGCATTTTAAAAAAGGTTTAAGTTTTGAAAAAGTTGGCCTTTTATTTTATTTTTTCATGTAAAATTAAAATTTGGTCTTCAAATAGCTGACTTTATCATGTGACTTTTCTTGTATAACTACTAAAAACTCAAAAGCAAACAACAAACAGAAACTACACCATGATTAACTTTTTTTCATGAGAAATAGCTTTCTGTGGTTGTTAAGGAGTTATGGTGCTAAGTTTATATTTTAATGCTGTGTTTCAACTACCTGTGTGATCTTGGGCAAGTTACATGGCCTCTCTGTGCCTAAGTTTCCTCATCTGTAAAATAGAAATTATAAAGCTATCTACTTCTTTGGGAGTTGTGGATTAAACAAAATGTTGCTTACACATTGCTTAGAATGATGTCTAGAATATAGCAAGGGCAATATAGTGTTTGAAAATATATAAATATTCTCCTAAGAGTTAATAATGTATGTTAGTGTTGTCTGTTAAGTTGTGCACTTTGGTAGGAAAAAAAAGATTGAGAACTATAGCTTTACTTATTTGTTTTTAACTTTTGAAGCACTGTCCCATGTATTATCTTATTTGATCTTTACCACAATACCCTGGGAAAAAGGAATGATACATAAGGTATTAACATCTGAATGGCTTGCCCTAGGTAATCCAGAGAATCAATGGCAGGAAGAGAGGTGCAAGTAGTCTCTTGGCTTTCTAGGGGCATATGCATTTTTACGAAATTGGACTATCTGATTAGAAATCAATATATATTATGTTTAAAAATTTTTTATTGACAAAATGACAAACTTTAGCTTGTTTATTTTTTAAGTGTTTATAAAGATAATTGAAAAATCACTTTGTCCAACATTATTGTACAAAATTCTGAATCCTGATTATTGATTTATTTTGATATTGTCAATAAAACTGTCAATATTTAATATAGTAAAATAGCCTGTGTTTAGGACCAGAGCTGTTCAGCAATTGTTAGGTTCTTTCAATAAGTATTAGGAATTTCTGGTGATTCAAGATCCCACCACCAGGTACCAGGGATATATTAGAATCACAGTAAGTCTTAGGCAAATTCTATCAAGGAAACCATTACTTATCAGTAAAGAGGTACCATATAACCTATTCATGAACCTTCAACACCCTACCCCCTGTCATCAGACAATTAATCAATGAGATATTAGGTTTTATTCTCAGGTTCTACCATGGATATAGGAAAAGTAATTATAGACTCAAGCTTTTGAAAAGAAAGCTTTTGTTATTGGTGTAAGATTTACTTGCAGGAAGAAACAAGAGAGCATCTTTTAGTTAGGAATCAGACACTTCAATCCTCAGGGCATTAAAAATGACTCAAGTTTATATTTCAAAAATTGGAATAATAACAGTAAATTAGATCAAAATTGAATTAGGAAATTAAAATATACGAGGAAGACACAGTAAATAAAGTACATATAGATTTGAAAAGAAATTCAGATATACATTGACAAGAATGAGAGTCATGGTATTATTTTGGAAGAAGAAAAAGCAGTATGACATCGAAGGGCCCATGAAATTGGTTCCAGAGAGTAAAATTTAAGGGTTTTTTAAAATAAATTGAGATTTTAAATTCTAGAACATTTAATATATATTTCTGTTGATTATATAGGGACTGATTTTGTCATCATATTCTCTCCTTTTTGGACATAAAAATCCACACATTTATACCTATATATTTTTTAGCCTCAACTCTGCCTTTTTAATCACTTATATTGTTCACTGTAAGAAACACTTGAGGAAGGTGAAGAAGTGTAAGAAGTGGGTTAGAAGGAACCTCTTGGTAGGCAGCAGCGAACTACAACTGTAAAGGAGGTAAAGGCAGAATGAATCCTTATAGCCACTATTAGAGAGTGGCTTTTCAAATTCATAACACTGTTGTGGTTATTTGTCCTGTGTCTCCATGCACTTACTTCCAGACTTCCTTGTTGTAGTGTTGTATTGTCAATTATATGGAATTGACTCACACAATTATGGAGGCTGAGAAGTCCCACAGTTTGTCATCTGCAAGCTGGAGACCCAGGAAAACCATCAGTGTGGTCTGAGTACAAAGGCCTGAAACCAGAAAGACCAGTGGTGTAGGAGGCAGTCTGAAGGTTGAGGACTGGAGTGCCCAGAGTGTAAGTCCAAGTCTAAGGGCAGGGGAAGACTGGTTTCAGCTCAAACATTCAGGCAGAGAGAAGAAATTCTTCCCTCCTCTATCTTTTTGTTGTATTCAGGTCCTCAACCAATTGGATGACGCCCACCTACATTGAGGAGGGCCATCTGCTTTACTTTCTCTTGGAAATGCCCTCACATACACATCCAGAAATAATGTTTACCAGATATCTAGGTACTCTGTGGCTCAGTCAAGCTGACACATAAAACTGTCACAAGTATATGTGGTCTTTCCAGCGATATACTGAGCCCCATTTATGATTGCTATTTCAATTTTTCTTACAACTTCAAGAGAGTGGTGATCGAATAGCCCACTCCTTCTGAATTCCATTTATTCTGAATGCCTAATTCTTCTTTGTAGCCACAGAATTCTGTAGCTCCCTCCCAAGTCAATCTCCTTGCTCTGGTACCCTGGAAAATAGTCTTGGGATCTGATGGAACCTTGTATTCTTTTATATTCTTCAGATCATACAATTCTTAAAAATACCTAATATTATTTTAGTTAAAGGTATATATTTTATGTGGTTTTGTCTGACTCCAGGTCATGCCTTATGGAGTCTTTCTACTAATATTTTCCATGAATCAGAAAATGTCTTTTCACTGATGTATTTATATTTATATGTTACTATATTCTTCATGGATATAATAAATGATTCAGTAAGATCTGCTTGATTGAATACAAAACTGAATAGAAACTTTGTTTGTTTGATTATTTTTTGTTAGCCTTTTCTTTTCCATGTATCATTGTGGATTTATGGCTTTTCAGATTTAAAGTATGAGAGTCAACTTGAGCCAACTTTCTCTGTTTGATGCTCAGATTATCATAATTTTGGCCAGTGGGACCCCCAATTTGATTGCCTCTGGTGTAATTTTGACATGACTCCATAAACTTTGAAAGCTTTCTTGCTTGTTGGCCAATAGGAAGATCTTCATTTGCCTTGTACCTTCCTGCCCCAGACATGACATGTCATTTTTCTAAGAAACCTGGAAAAAAATAGCATTGGAGGCCATAAAACCTTGTGCTAGTTTTGAAAGTAACATTTTAGAAGTGACATTACAGAACTAGGGAAGAAAGTTGTGGGGGGGTTTCATTTGTTTTGTTTTTTAAATTGTGTAAAGATATAAGATAATTTTGCCTCATTTCCCATGGGAAATTTTCAATCCCATTCTGTCAGTAGGGTGTTCCTACCTTAATTCTTGATTTTAAAATATTACCTTCTTTCTTTTACACTATACAATATATACTACACTTTTATATATATCTTATTGAATTCTAGATTGCCAGCACAATCAACATAATTAGTTATTTACTAACAATATTAGAGTTCCACGGTAAAAATACAACATTAATACAAACCATAAAAGGACTAGACTAAAGTCTAAACATTTCTATGTATTTCCTTTAAATTTTAAACTGCATTACTCTAAGGATTTGCAGGTAATTGCTTTGTTCTAGAAATTATGTAGTTTTTGGGTGGCTATATAATTACTAAGTGATTGATAGTTTGGTTCAATTGTTTCCATTAGCTTTCCTTTTGAAGGCTTTGGCATATTATCAGCTGAAAATCCAAATGCTTAAAACAGTGGAAACTTTTAGCTGCTAGTTTTTTCTTGGTGGCTACTGTCAATGAGGAGAGAGAAGAGTCTGTTCTACTTGAGATTAAGTGAAACGCAAATAGCTCAATCTTTGAAATTCTGTACATCATCTGTAACACCATCATCCCTAATAAAAACATATTGTTAAACTATATTGAATTTCTAGAATATCAGAATCTATATATTTTATGTACTTACATATTTTTTATTTTATTATTTTTTAATTATTTTTAAAAATTTATTTATTTATTTTGAGTGAGAGAGCGTGAGTAGGGGATGGGGCAGAGAGTGAGGGAGAGAGAGAATCCCAAGCAAGCCCCATGCTGTCAGTGCAGAGCCTAACATGGGTCTCAATGTGGGGCTTAAACCCATGAACCCTTGAGATCATGACCTGAGCAGAGATAAGAATCGGACACTTAATTGACCCTCCCCTGGTTATATATATTTTAAACTTTACTAAATCATCTTCTGATCTTTCAAGTTTTAAAATTTATTTTGCTTCTTTTTCTGAGCTACAAATTCTTTTTTATTTTATAATCTGTAACATCCCTTTAAAAACCCAGCATCTCATGACTTACATTGTTATACCAAGTTTAAAGTGTATCAATCTAAATCTCCCAATTAGGATCATATTAACCTAGTACAGTCAAAGTCTTTAATTTTGCTTCAGGAATATCAAGGCAAAAACTCATATTTACAACTCTTGCGATTATCAGAGAACAAAGCATGGATACATGGACTTTTACATATGGGTCACAACGAGTCAAAGTAATGGGTCAAAAACACTTTGTACATATTATTGGTGTCCTTGGTTTAAAAACAGGTCTAATAAACACAGTTATTTTTCAGAAGTCTTTAGATAAGTACAAATAGATGTTTTCTTAAGACCTAAAAATTCAGAATTCTAAAATCCAACTAAGAATGCTATAAAAATATCAAGAGTATATCAAAATAAAATGCAGTCAATTTAAAAAATAAGTGGAAAATGTGGAAGATTTTATGCTCAAGTGGAAACTTTTCTATGGTTTCATATAATTTTCGGATCATCTGGGTTCTGTTCGAATTGTATTTGTAAAGAACGTGCGGGTTTGCAACTACAACACATTTCAGTTGCAATTCATTTCAAATGAAAGAAATATCATGTTTGACATAAAATGTTAGCTCTTTAGTTGTAGTGCAGAAATTCAAATTCTTAAATAGAAACAAATATGCTGTGCCCAAGATTTCCAATTTCATATCTTATGGTAATTGTACTTGTAGCTATAGTATACAATGTAAAATTGTATTTCTTAAAACTTTATGTAAACCAATAGAAATTTCATTTTTATTATGCAATATTTTTTAAAGTTAGAATTTTATTTTAGTTATATTATTATTTTATTTAGTTATATTTAGTTTAGTTATATTTTATTTAGTTATATTATATTAGTTTAGTTATATTATTATTAATTTAATTTAATTTAATTTAATTTTATTTTATTTTTTGAGGGAAAGATAGAGAGCATGCAAGTGCACATGAGCAGGGGAAGGGCAGAGGGAAAAGAAGAGAGAGAATTTTAGGTAGGCTCCACGAAATGTGAGATCATGACCTGAGCCGAAATCAAGAGTCAGATGCTGAATAGACTGAGCCACCCAGGCGCCCCTAAAATTAGAATTTTAGACTTAAAGTGAGCCAAATATATGTTTAACTCATTAAAGAGGGACCGAGCAGGATGGCAAAGTTGGATCAAAGGAGAATTAAAAACAGAATGCTAAAGTAAGAGTACCAAATTAGGTGCAAAATAGGACAATAAAGCTTTAATCTCTGGGGTTGTATTTTCTACAGGATAGAAATCATTTACATCTCTACCAGACCAAAATCATTTGCAACTTATCAATTTTCTACAAGTTAAAACCTAACTTCATGAGTCTGAACTTTAATCAATGGTAAATAGTAAGTTAAAAATATAATCCCCTAGGCAGCTGACTTATTAGCCAATGCCCTAGTATGTCAGTGAAAGGACACAGCCATCCTTTTGCCTTATTTCCATATATTGGATAAATTTTTCCTAACCAGGGGTATTTAAAACACCAGCAACAACAAAAACATCCTCAAACTTGTAATGAGTGTTTTAGAAATAAAAGTGAGATAAAATATGAGTATTTTATTAAAGAAAAGAGAGGTAATTAGGCCAACCCCTTCCCCAGTTTTCTAGAACAAGTGTTCCCTGTTTGCAGATTGTAAACTGATATCTTTTCTCCCTTTTCCTCTCTCTCTTTCTCTCTCTCTCTCTTTTTTTTTTTTTTTTAGTCTCTTTATTTATTTTTGAAAGAGACAGAGACAGTGTGAGCAGGGAAGGGACAGAGAGAGAGGGAGAGGGAGAGAGAGAGAATCCCAGCAGGCTCCACACTGTCAGCACAGAGCCCGATGTGGGGCTTGAACTCATGAAACCGCCCAGAGATCATGACCTGAGCTGAAACCTAGAGACAGAGGCTTAAGTGACTGAGCTACCCAGGTACCTCTCCCTCTCTTTTTATTTACTTTCAGAGGCAAACCTCAGGCACATGCCTATTATCAATCACTGGCATGTTGCTGGTTTTTTTTTTTTTCTTTTAAGTTTATATATTATTTTGAGAGAGAGAGAGAAAGAAAGGGGAAGGGACAGAAAAAGACAGAATCTTAAGCACTGTCAGTGCAGAGCCCAGTGAGATGCACAGTCTCATTAACTGTGAGATCTTGACCTGAGCCAAAATCAGGATTTGAGTACTTAATGGACTGAGCCACCCAAGTGCCCCTTGTTGCTGGTCTTTACCAGGCCAAAGATAACTTTTTATTTTGGAGCTTAAGATAATTTATTTTTTTATACACTCACTTTATGTGACATCCTGACTTTCTGGTTAAAAAATCGACTGTGATATTTAATCAAAATAACCTAATATATATCAACATATTTTATACTTTTTAACCATATATATTTAAAAATAGAAATTTTATACGGTAATGTATTTGGAGCACTCCTTCCCTTCCCAAACAGTTCTTAAGATTCTTAAAAAAAAAAATTTTAATAAATTAATTAATTATTTTCAGGGTAACATATTCTTTCATCTATAAAAGAGAGATTACATTACAATATAAAGCAGAGTTACTTGCAGATATAGCTGTTTGGATGTCAACATCTATGCACTGTTTGCTGCTAGACTAATAATTTTCTATTTCACAGTCCTTTGTAATTCAGGCTTACTTGAGGAGAATGGTTATTTTGATCTACTTTCTATTACTTAAAAGTTAAGGAATAGACAGCAAAAGAATTAGTTTCTAAAAAATAGACTTTTTCTGGGGATCAGTCTTTGTTCCATTCACCGTGAAGCAGAGTGGCCACCGCTGGCCATTATTTCTAAGGTGTGACCTCTTCAGGGCTAAGCAACTTCAATAATAATGTTTTGAATATTTAATCTTATGTTGAAATAACTGTATAGAAACTTTTCTGGCATCTCTGAAGAAGGAAATCTGGAAGCTGGTAGGGGCCCACTGCATGGGTTGTTGTAAGTCTAGGAACAAAGTATAAAGGTTATTGGGGTTATAAGTTACTCTTTCATCAATACCAGGTGTTTCACAGGGATCCATATTCCTTAACATAGTCTGGTAGAGGAACCTGGGCCCGTACCCCTTTTAAGAAATAGAGAACAGGACTTTTGCTCCTGGGGCCTTTCAGCAGATAGTTTTACAAGGCTTGTCCCCAAATTCCTCTCTGCCTCTGTTCCTCTCTGTCTCTCTGCATTTCTCTCTCTGTACTCAGTAAAGTTTCCAGACTTTCCTGGATGTATGAAGAGTCAACTAAATTTTAGTTTTCTTTTGTATGCTTCTTTGTCCCATAGATACCAGACTTCATCTGGCCAGGATGAAATTTTTCTATTAGAAAAACAATTCTGTTTTCTCTTAGGTGATTCATGTCATGATGGTTCTGGAAGTCATCAAGGGAATACTTTGGGCCATCTCTGATACACCAAATTATGCAGAATAGAGTCCATTTGGTTGAAAATAACTGAGCAAGGGTGGGGTTTCAGTTTTCTGACTCTTAGAGAGAAGAGTGCCCATAAAAAGTGGGTCTTGCCTACACATGGAAATAGGCTAACTAGAAAAAATGATATATGAAATTTACAAAAATGTGTTAAGTGGTGGGAAGCAATAACAGAGGAGAGACAGAACAAGCAAACACAGAGGAAGGGCTCATTATGAGCCCTACTTGAAATGATAAAAGTCTTTTGAACTGAAAACTGCTCAAGGAAGCAGTGTTTGGAAGTGGTATTTTTTCATGAGATTTTTCAGTGAGATTTTTTTCATGAGATTTTTCCTGTAGCCGACCACTTCTTTGTCAGGATCTGTTCTGCCAGGACAGGTCAAGACTACACCAAAGTGTGGTGTGGAAAGACCAAGAATGGTATTTGTCACTTTGGAGGATGAAATGGTTAATCATTTTGTCCAGAGTCAATTGATTATCACACAATTGTTTTTAAACCAGCACTTTAAAAGCAATTAGAGTATTCATTTTGCCAACTTCAGAGATCCAGGTAAAAATGTCAAATACACATTTGAAAAAGATACTCGGACAAACATTTTAATAAAAAGGAGCATGACAGTAAACAAACATTTGATATAAAAGGGATTCAAATATTGCTTCAGAAGAACAGAGACCAGTATGACCTTGAAGGGGTCATGTTATGTCATGTAATATATTCAAGGTAGTCAGCCTTTTAAAGATATTTTTATTATTAGAGTTTCTAACTTTTAGAATACAGGACATAATAAAGTTCTATGGGTTAGGAGAGATTCTTTCATTCACATTACTTACTGGCAGTGAGACCTTCGGCAAGTTGTGTAAACTCTCTGTGCCTCTGTTTCTTTATTTGTGGTATATAGCACTGCATATCTTAGAAAGTGTAGACAGATTGAATGAGTTTCTACATGTATGAGGTTTAGAACAGTGTCTGACACACAGTAGGTGATCAACAAATGTTAGCTTTTACTGTTTTGAAGATGCACTCTGACATAGATACAAATGATGATCTGCCAGTCTATGGGACCAACGAGTGCTCTGGTGTGGTCAGGCTACAAGGTCATCTGGGAAGTGCGGAAGACCCAGAACCCAATGGAGCAATTGGCTTAGAGTGTTGAGTTTCCTGGCTTTTTATACGTACTTCATCACTGGTGGTACGATCAGGTGAAATCAGGTACAATCAGGTATGATCAGGTTAAACACCATTGAACATCTTCTAGTTCACCCATAAAAATTATTTTCTAGACATACTATCTTAACTAACAGATATTCTGATATAGATTTCGACAATGGCATTTGAAGTGGACTCCTCTGTCATGTAGATTTCTGAATGGGGGTCTTCCAACCACTAACAAGCCACTGTGGGGATACAGATTAAAATTAAGTTATACATATATCATACTGTTTATGCTTAAAGTAAATTACCACACAGATAATTTGACCTCTCAGTAAGTATGGAGTGAATTTTAAGTTTTAAGACACAAATCAACTCTGAACTTTTACTTTTTAGATTCCTCTGTCACATATGACTGTACAGGAATGTTTATAAAGCAAAACCTGCATTTAATATTTTTACCATTTTTCATCTTACCAATAAAGCTGCATTGATTCAACTTAGGTATCTTACTTTAAGTAAGTAAGTAATATTCCTAAAGTAAAATATTATGACAGAAGATAGTTTGTGTGATAGGAAATCAACCACGTGAGCCTTATGAAGAAATCTAAATCTCATTATAACAAAATTACAATTTTTCATATTTGTGTGGAAAATTCTCTTAAATGGAATGATTAAGTGAAGATTAAAGGAAATTGTGGTGTGACACATATAGAAATACTTTTTTTTCAGAAAAGGGACTTTGAGACTTGAGAAGGCAGCTTTGAAAATACAGAAGTATAAATTCACAGAAAATGCCTCCCTTGTTTTAAAATACTTTAAAGGTGAAACATAAATAAAAAATTTTTAAGAAATTTAAGTGAAAAAATAATGATGCAAAAAATAGAGATTCTTAAATCTAAAAAAATTAATAAACTGTTAAATTTTAAAACAGTTTTAGATTTATGGAAAAAATGTGAAGACAGTACAGAGAGTTCCAAAGTATCCCACACCCAATTTCCCCTATTATTAACATCTTACATTAGTATGGTACATTTGTTATGAATAATGAACCAATTTTGATACTTTATTATTAATTAAAGCCCATACTGTATTCAGATTTCCGTAGTTTTTAACCTACTGTCCTTTTGTCTGCTCCAGGATACTACATTACATTTAGCCATCATGTCTCCTTTAGGATGTAACAATTTCCAAGAGTTTTATTGTTTTTGGTGACAGTGACAGTTTTGAGTAGTACAATTCAGGTTTTGTAGACTATCCCTCAATTTGGATTAGTCTGAAATTCTTCTCATTATGAGACTGGGACTGTGGGTTTTGGGGAGGAAGACCACAGGGATAAAGTGCCATTTCATCATATCATGACAAGGGTAACTGCAACCAACATGGGTTATCACTGTCGGTACTGACCTTAATCACTGGTTTGAGGTCGTATTTGTCATGTTTCTCTACTGCAAACTTACCCTTTATCCCCCTTTTCATTTTGGACTGTTTGCAAGGAAGTTATTAAGCACAACCTACATTTAAGGAGTGGGGAGAGGATCTTACACTTTTAAAACTATAAGAGTAATGCAGAAAACAAATGCCCATATGCATCCTTCAGTAGCTTACTTTTTTCACCTGTGAATATATTGTGAACATATTTTCATGCCAATAAATGTTTCCACAACATGATGGCAACAGCTGCAGTTATTCCATGGTGCTAATATACCATCATCCATTCAGCTGTCCACTGTTGGCTGTGTAAGTAGACTCTCAGAATAGTAAATCCCAAGGACATGGGTGTGCAGAGCAACTTGGGAGAAGGATGTTTGTTGTCATTAATTTTTTGAGTCTTTATAGTGCCATGATGCAGAGAAGGTCACCTATTTCCTAATTCTATTCTTTTAATGGGGAAAAAATATAAGACCATATGGTAGAATGTATGTAATACATTTCAAGATATTTCAAAGATTCAGAGAAGATATAGGCTAATCTCCAATATTGTCAGGAAAATTATTTGAAACATTGAAATAGGTAAAAAAAAAAAAAAAAGGATTATTGAATATTCTTCCCATGCGGTGCTGGGCTTCTACTGACTAAGCCATTTACAACTCTGTAGGACAGAGGTTAACTTGTAGATTTTTGTCAAGTAGATATGCAAATAATTTCTGTACAGTGGAACAGATAACCTCTGTTGTTGATCAGTAACCAGGTTTAAATCTAACCTGGTAATCTTATCCTAACATTTTCTCATTAAATTGTCTACCTACACCTTTTCAAATGCTCTTTGGACCAGTTTTGGCATCTTACCAGTTTTCTCATTAAATTATCAGCACTACTTTAAGATCCTGAAATGTGTTATGATTATGATGCTTTGGCAGAATATTATTTGCTTCTAATGCAATTTTCTATATAACCTAATAGCACAATATTATGTGACACATTCTTGTTTAATGGATACTTATTCATTGAAAAACTGTTAACCTGATTATATACTTAATAAGAATTTTTTATTCCTTACCTATTTGTGAAAATATGGGTTTAGTATAATTAGAAAATGCAGTTGGAATAAATTCCAAATGCTAAAATCATTAGGTAAATCTTGATAACATTGTTGGATTTGATTTTTACACTGGGGTTTGGCTTTATTCAGGGGTTAGCATACTATGGTCTAGGGGTCAGAGCTGGCCTGTCACTTGTTTAGTTAATAAAGTTTTATTGGCTCACAGCCACATTCATTCTTCTTTGTATTGTGTTTGGCTGCTTTTTTGCTACAACTGCAGAGCTGGGTAGTTGCAACAGAGACTATGTGGCATGTGAAACCTAAAATATTTACTGTCTTGCTTCTAACAGAAAAAAATTTGTCTGCCCTGGGCTTTACCTGTTCTAGGGTATGGCTTCCCATATATTTGAGTAATGTTACTACCTTACTAACATAGAGGACATTGAACAGGAAAATGCCCTATAACAGCAACAGCTGTTTTTCTGTTTTGCAATAGAAATACTTTAAAAAAACCTAATCTACCTCTAATATTTTATTGATCAACATACATATTTATTATATTTATTAAATAAATATACTTTGAACTTCTCATTCATGAGCTAGTCCTATGTAATCAAGCTTTCTAAAATATTTGCGTTATACTGTTGACAATTGGTTCTGAGTCATAAAATATTTTAATAGTTCAGTCTGGCAAATAATTGCTTGCCTGAGGCATATAATGGCCTTTGCTGAGTGAGGAGTAAAGAATATTTCTGTCATTTTATTCTTGGCCTACTTCCTGATGAAGTGATATAAAATAATAAAGTTTTGGTAATATTTGTAAAACTGCATTTTGGTAAGTGTGTTTTCAAACAGAAGAGACCAAACTTCATGTTAGTACAAGAATAGAGGAAATACGTTTTCCTATATTGCATAGAGAACATTTTTTATTCCATGAGTTGGTAATTTTCAGAAAGCAAAAAACTTTAGGCATTCCATAATTAAGAGAAGGCAATTTCTGAAAATACGTCTTTGAAATCCAGATAATACTGATGGTACCTTGATTAATTTCCAAACCCACTTAGCCAACTTCTGCCTGTAATTCTTTCTTCCAAAAATTTTTTTTTTTTTTTAATTTATAAGTGGATCCATTGGCTCTTGTCTTTCGATCTATTGAAATGTTCCCATTCTCAGTTCTGGGCTATGTGCCTTTCAACAGATGCTCACCAAGGGTTTCCTGGGGGCCATGGGGGTTGAGTGGTGTTTATAAAGTAAACAAGAGGATAACAGGGAAAGGACCTTGATGTACTCGTCTTTCTGTCTGACCGGACCCCTGACCCTGATAGACACCTAACGTGCATTTATTAAGGATGACAAAGGGCACTTGCCAGCACCTCTTGCTCCTGAGAGGCTGCTCCTGACTCTGGGATTGTGTTTCCCAGCTGCTAGGCAATCACGGTGGCTGCAGGCTTCCAGGGCTCTCCACCACAGCACTATCTCTCTACCCTCTGAGGTCACCGAGGAATCCATCACAATGGATTTCTAACTTCTGTTAGAGTCACTGTTTGTTTTTTTCATACCCCACAGAGGCTGCTGTTGGGAAGCTAAGAGGCCATCTCCGATGCTAGCTCTAAAATCTGAGATTTACAGAGTTGGTTGGATTTATATAACGTCCCAGCACATGCTTGCTGCGTGTGCTCCACAACTAATGATTTCTTGCTTATTCCTTCCAAGCCAGAGCCCTGAAGTCAGCTGGGAGTTTTCTTGATAATTCAATCACATAGGTGATGGATTTTGTGAGATTTGAGCATGCCAGCTTTTTAAGGCTGTTTGTCTTCAGACATACTCAGAGGTACAGGAGGATCTTCACATTGCTCTCCCTTGCCCAGTGTATGCCATTTTAGACAGACACTTGTAGTTTCAACTTCTTTGTGCTCGGGGAGAAGGAACTGGGAAGTCCCCAAACTGGAAGTGCAGGAGACACTTCATGTGCCTTTAGAAGTTCACAAGAGGATATTTTGGTCTGTGCCTGTCAATGCTCTGTTCTGCTGCCCCTGGGTTGTGGCTGAGTTCATCCTGCCTGATTTCTGTAAAATCAGATCCTATTTTTGTTGGCCTAATTGGGAATTGAGGCAATGCTTTTCTAAGTAATTGTTGAAAAAGTCATTAGGATAATTAAGATAATCTTTGTTTAAAGAAGCAAATACAGGAGCTGTAATCGGAATCATGCTAGTGGGTGAAGGGGGGAAACCTGAGACAAATATTCTCCTTTCTCTGATTCGAATTCTGGTAATCCTCTTACTTTTCATTGCCTAATGATATGGCTCGCTTATTGTCAACTTGATCAGTCCTTTGTGTCTACTAATGGCTAACCTATGAAAAAGACAGGGCACCTTCATCTAGTTCACGGAGGACTCAACTTTCACCTCTGCTTCAAAACATTACTCAGGAACAAATATATCCAAAATTGGGGCTTCTTCTGTGTTGTACAGAAACAGTTAATCTCGCAGTCTTTGAATTTTTCAATTTTAAAATCTCTTCTTTGTCTCGTTCATGGACATGTATGTTTATGGAGGTTAAAATAATGACAATAAAGGAATTTTAATGTTATGCTGTAAATGATACTTGAACTTGACAATAACAAAACCTAAATTACACAAGAAGCAAAAATGGAATGACAGGTAATTTTCTAAAGTCAATGATATAGACCAGCCCTAAACTGAAGGTTATTCAGATAAGGGGAAATTGGCAGGCTTGCAGACACTGCGTTTGAGTTTTGTTCCTGTCGGAGAACTCTCTGAAAGGTGCCAGGCTTAATGGAATTTAGATAAAGACATTCTCATTTCAGCCAAAAGTTGAACATTCTTCTGTGTCTGATTTATCCCTGTAATATTGCCAAGTCTGATAGGATTTCAGAAGCTCTTCAACCTTTCTAACAGTCTCAGTTCCTGAGTAAGCTGTCATGGCATCTCAACCCAGAGGTTAGGAGAAAATAAGGAGAATCATAGTCAGTCCAGCCAGGTGAACTTGAGAGGTGCCAAATAATGGAAATTTCCAGTTTAATGTCACAGAAGAGCAAAAGTGAATCAGCTGACACAGGTGAATTTAGGTAGTTTCAATGGGTTGGTGTTTAAGGAGTCCAGAAAAAGCCCCATATCTTAGCTCTAGAATCTTTCTCTCATTGCCCCTGGATCAGAGATTTCTAAAATAAAGTGTAGGTCAAAAAACAACTATTAACATTTTATGTGGGTCAGTTGACTAGCTTTCTCTTGCCATGTTGCAACATACTAAGGACATGTGCCTATAACAACAATACAAAGGATGGATAAAGAGCAAGAAGGGGCTGGAGTGGGGCAGTTGATGGCAGGCAGCTCGGGCAGGTTACTGCAATAGTGGGTGCAGTGTTGGTGCTTTGGAGAAAAGAAATATGGAAAAAGCATCAGGGGAAGAGTTCAAAAGGCACACTGTCTGTACTCTTGGTGCTTGAAGTGTAATGTGTGTGGGCCAGCAGTAACAGAAGCACCCAGGTGCAAGTTAGAAATGCAAGACCCAGATCTGCTGACTCAGAATGGGTATTTAACCAGATCCCCAAGTAAGTCATAAGTACACTAAAGTTTGGCAAGTACTTGTCTGCATGCTTCTTTTGTCAAGGGTCTGTTCAAGCAAAATGGGGTTCTGTGTTCCTCCGAGGTCACTGGCAGACCTTCAGGATGCCCTTTCAAGCACATGGATTCACCGGCCAAGTGAAGAATTGGATTCACTTTTCAGCAATGTCATTTCTCTTAGCAGCTAGTTTAGCAGAGAGAAAAGAAATTAAAACTTATCTGTTGCTATGGATGAAGGTGTCTTTGAGCTGCCAGGAGGAAGAGTCAATACCTGTTACCACAAGCCGGCTTATGGTAAGTGCTATAATGGAAGATAATGAAAATTTTGTGCTTTATCAGAAGAAACAAAGGAGTGAAAGCAGAGTAGAAGTAATTGAAGTGGGGGTTGGAGGGGTTGGCCTCATGGTACTTGGGATATGTAATGTAGATTTATCTCAGTATTTGACCCCTTTTCGAGTGCTACAAGAACTTTCTAGTTAGCTACCCAATACCTATAAACAAATTGGCTTGCAAAAAACACCAGCTGCTGTACTATCAAAATTCCTCTTTTGCTTTGATTCCTTGTTGTGTCTTAGTTGCCAAGACTTAGTGGTGGTTTAATAATACGATTCATAAATGTTGGAATGCTTTGCATAATGTTTAATTTTAACATGATCGATGAAAATAAAAATGAGCAACTCTCCCTCTATACTGTACTTAGTTGATTAATTGGTTTGGGGTTCACTACTCTAAGTTGCCAATAGAAATAGTTGTTTGAGAGCAGAGCTGGCCTGTGGCAACTTTTAGAAATCAGTGAAACTTTATAGCCTCATCCCTATTCCTTGGGACTCATGCAGAGCCTCTAGATCCGCAAAGCCCCCTAAGCTCAGGTACTCCATTTTTATGAAGAATCCCTGACCCTTGCTTCATGTACATCTAGACTTTCTTATGCTACAATCCACAGCAGCCTTCTTAACTAGGCTCTTGTCCTTATCTCCATCATCAAAGCCTAGTTGTTTTGTGTTTCGTTTCTGTCAGTTTCAGACTAATTTTTTTCTGACTTTATAAGCTAAGGTAGTATGATAACTGCGATTATTAATCTTTTTCCTTTCAGATAGCATTATTACATTTAACTGTCATGTATGCCTTTTATATCATTTATATCCTAAAGGAGGAAGTACAGTGGGAATTCAGATACTGCTTGAGAAAAGCTTTCAGCAAGTTACTTCATGTGTGGGTTTCTTTTTTTTTTCTTTTTTATTCACCAGAGGAAGCAAAATGGTGGTTGGATAGGGGCCACAAACATTTTTTTGTTTGTTTGTTTGGTTGGTTTAGCCTTCAGTATCTTGGGGTATTTTTTTAACCATTAGTAGTGAATATATATAAATGTGAATTTCTAGCTTCTCTTGGTGAATCTAAAGTTGTGGTTCCACCTGGTCCATATTCTGTCCTGGCAAAAGTTAGCTGGTGCTGAGTGGCAGCTGCCTCCTTTCAGTGGGTCCTGCCCTCTTGCTGAGAAGTACAGTTCTACTTTTCTCGTATTCTTTACCTTCTTGACCCTGCCTGGCATTTGTGTTTGGAAATCCTGGTCCAGTTGGTCTGTGTATGTGCCTGTCCTTAGATTTAGGGAGCAAGTAAAACTAACTAATAAATTAAATATTCTGCTTTGACATCAAACTGAAGTTTAAATTTCAACCAGCTCTTGAATAATCAAAAAAAATTCTTTTTAAAAACATTAAAAAATTTTTTAATGTTTATTTATTTTTGATATTTCTTTCTTTCTTTCTTTCTTCCTTTTTTTATTTTTGAGAGGGAGAGAGAGAGACAGAGTGTGAGTGGGAGAGGGGCAGAGAGTGAGGGAGACCCAGAATACGAAGCAGGCTCCAGGATCTGAGCTGTCAGCCCAGAGCCCGATGCGGGGCTCGAACTCACAAGCCGTGAAATCACGACCTGAGCCGAAGTCAGAGGCTCAACCGACTGAGCCACACAGGCACCCCTAAAAACATTTTTTTAATGCTTATTTATTTTTGAGGGAGAGAGAGCACAATCAGGGGAGAGGGGCAGGGAGAGAGGGAGACATAGAATCTGAAGCAGCCTCCAGGCTCTGAGCTGTCAGCACAGAGCCCATGCGGAGCTCAAACCCATGAACCGCGAGATGGTGACCTGAGCAGAAGTTGGACGCTTAACTGAGCCACCCAGGCACCCTAGAAAAAAGTTCTTTTAGATTTAGTAAGTTGGCTAAATCTTTTAAAATCACAGGTAAGTTCTTGTATTACTACGGTCAAAATTAAGCATTATGCAGAAAATAAACAATTTTGTCTATTGAGCGGATTATCGTACTTTGCCGATATATTTTAGAGGCCTATTGGTAACATAGTAATAAGAGGAAAAGGAGACGCCGAGTAAATCTCAACAAAGCTTCTGCTAATAGTCCACTTTGATGAAAACTTTGGAAAACCTAAAAGTTGAAAGTCTGTCAAAATGAAAGGTGGATATTTAATTTCTCTTAAGAATTAAGGCAGAAAGTTAAGTATAACTAAAAAATGATAGGCTTTTACTAGGAAGGGCAATAAAATTACTAAGCAAGATATTCTAACACATTACAAACTTAGCTGTGCTAATGTATGCTTTCCATTTAAAAAATGATTTTCCTTATTAGCCTTTATGATTGAAGTTATTACAAAACAGATGAACTTATAACTGAATTTTAAGTTCTTTGCTTCAGTGCAGAAGTTCTTTTGAAGCAAGTAAAGCGGATAATAAAAGATAACCTTAGTTTAAAGTAGATTGAAGTAGAACCAAGGGTTTTCTAGCTTACTAAGTAGTGCTAGAGAACTTTTGAGTGCATATGGTGGGGTGGAAGAGAAAAGTGCTTATGCAGGTGATCAGAAAGTGTGATGTGTGTAAATCCTTCTGAATCGCAGAAGCAAAATAATTGGGCTTTCTCATCTCAAAGTTTGTTTTTATATACTTGCAGTAGATTTTGCCACAGGTTTTCAATGTTTCTTCAGTCGAGGAATGAAGAGGCAGACATATATATCTCTTTGAGGGGTGTATGTGTGGTTGTGTGTGGGAGGGTGCAATGAAGATTTTTGCCTATTTTCTATAATTGTTTTACTATACAGGTTTTGAGGATTTTGTCGTTGTTGTGTGTTTGTTTGTTTTTGTGAGTAGGTATTGCCTTTATTACAAACTTCCAATTCTGATTTTGAAACACGTCAACCTTGTGAGAAATGGACTTTTTTTTTTTTTTTTTTTGAAAAGCGGAGTGACTTTGCTCTAGGCCAGAAGCTCAATGACCCGTTCAAAACCTTCTCTATTGCTCTTTTGTTTTTTAGCTGGAAGCTATTATCTAAATGTCTAAGCCTCCTCCCCAAAATGTCATTTTGATAGGTAATGGATTTGAACATTGGGTTTTGAAGCCAGAAGCTTAGATCAATTATTGTCCTTTTCTTTCTGCAGTTGTTTATTAGTTTAATTTATACTGTTAGAAAGAGATATAGAAATTTAACTCTTGATTGGGAGTTTCTGATTTCTTTTTCATTCAGTTAACAGTTTGGGCAGCAGAATCAGCTAAAGAAATAGAAATACAGGGGTCCTGTATTTGAGACATGAGGATTGCTTATTCACTCTGCATCTCTATAATTTTTCCCAAGGCATTCGGAGATGTACAAGGGGCTGGCCTTCCTGAGCTTAGGGTTTGGTACTCGTAAGAAACCTGGGAGATCATTTCTTTTGTTGTGTTAAAAGGAGAGATAGTGCTAAACCCCAGGTCAGTAAACCAAGACTTAATACCTAACCTAAGTGCAGTTTCAAAACCGAAGGAATATAACCTTAAATCAATCAACATGGAATTGCCTGGTCAGCACTAGTGAGATACTCTATTCCATAGACCACTTCCATTCCCCTTAGAAAGGGGACTTAGTCTGAAACAACCTGTTCTTTGCTAGTAATATCCTTTTCATGTGCCCTTTCCACCTTTAAACAGCTTTCTTTTTCCACACCTTGGTAGAGTTCCTTTATGTTGCTAGATCGGGTGTTGTCTGATTCATGAATTGTTGAAGAAAGCCAATTTGATCTTTAAATTTACTCAGTTGCATTTTTGTTATTTAGTATTACAATTTGTCTTTGTCCCCTGGGTCATTCATTGTCTCCCCTATCTTTCCTAAAGCATAGGTTTATTTTAAGTGTTAAAATTAAATATGAAATGGAGACCAGACTTGAGAATTAATTCCCTGAAGCAGACAAAACCATTTAAGCCACATAAGCAAAACAAAGTAGCTTATTCCATGACACAAGCTAACCTTAAGTTGTAAATGCCTCTGACAATCATAAAATTTATGTCACCTTCCTAAAAATAGTATGAAATGATCACTTTTAACCAATCCCCTGCCTTCCAAAAACTTGAGTTGCAATGACTGATCATTGTAAAGGGTTAACAGCTTCCTCATTTTCCCTGTATAAGGCATCCTGTAACTTCATGCCCCTGAGTCACATACCAGTCTTTGAATTTGAAAGCTCACAGTTCATGAACTGTTCTTACATGTGCAATAAACTCTTTCTAAATATTATTTATTGACTTGGTGGTTTTAACTTTGCTATTTCTGGATTTATTACACACACACAAAAATTTGTATCAATATTTTCCACATTTGTTATAAAAAGAACTGAATTTTTCAGACACATCATTTGAAGCTTATGTTTGAATTGTGAAAATTGGCTTTGATATCACTAACAACTCTAGGGAGCTCAGAAGTATATGGGCAGCCTCTTATTAAAATATGTATGTAACTTATAGTTTCTTCCCTATTGAAGTAACACAAAGTCACAATAGAAATATTGGAGAAAACTTTAAAAAACATTAAGGAAATAGAAATGATCCATAACTTTACATGGAGAGGAATCTGATCTATTTGCTTCAAATATATTTTATGTGTTATTTTACATTTGCATTTTTTGTTACAAAATTTAAAGTCATGCTATGTATTTTTGTATTCTGATTTTTAAAAATTAACATTTTTGGGGCACCTGGGTGGCTCAGTCAGTTAAGCATCTGACTTTGGCTCAGGTCATGATCTCTTAATGAATTCCAGCCCCAGGTTGGGCTCTGTGCTGAGAGTTTGGAGCCTGGAACCTACTTTGGATTCTGTGTCTCCCTGTCTCTCTGACCCTCCCCTTCTTGAGCTGTCTCTCCCTTCTGCTCAAAAATGAATAAATGTTAAAAAAATTTTTTTTAATTAAAAAAATTAACATTTTATCATGAAAATTTCCCTGTATAATTTTACATTCTTCAAAATCATTTTGTTTTCTTTGTTTTTTAAAGTTTATACATTTATTTTGAGGGGGGGGGGAAGGATAGAGAGAGAGGGACAGAGAGAGAATCCCAAGCAGGCTCCACACTCTGCCAGGACCCAGCTTGGGGCTTGAACTCAGGAACTGTGAAATCATGACCTGAGATGAAATCAAGAATTGACATTTAACCAAGTGAGCCACCCAGGCACCCCCCAAAAATATTTTGAATAGCTGAATAGTATTCTATTTATAGAAGGAACCTAATTTAATTAAGTACTTATTTTCACTCATTTACATCATTTCCAATAATTTCATATAAATGATTCTGTGACATCTTTTTACTTAAATGCTTTCTGTGGTCCTTTAATTATTTCCTTTGAATAACTTTCTAGAAGTAGAGTGATTGAAACTGTTTCACTAAAACACCAATGACCTCCAGGTTTCAAAATCCCAAGGACACTTTTTTCTTTGTATTATTCTGACTTCTCAGAAGTGTACCTGCAACACTTTTTTTTTCATCCATAATTCAGCAATTTCATCAGCAACATCCTTTTATCCCTCTACTCTTTTCTTAGCCTATTTTATCTACTCCCATGGCTTTAAATGTAAACTGCGTGTTGACAATTCACTAATTTCTATTTCCCATTAGATCTTTCTCCTGACCTGTCTTCACTTTCAGTGTCTCACAGGCATGGTACATCTAGCATCTTCAGACCCCATCTCCCTCTCCCCTTCCCAGCCTGTTCCATCTCTGAGGTTTGCCCCTATTAATGACTGAGCCACTGTCTACCCAGGTGCCTCTTGGTCCCTTGCTCATGCTAGGGACTTGTTCTTGACAAGAACAAGTTGAATTCTATGTCCAAAATA
Organism: Panthera uncia; assembly: GCF_023721935.1. NCBI lineage: Eukaryota > Metazoa > Chordata > Mammalia > Carnivora > Felidae > Panthera > Panthera uncia. Next base: position 117,041,394 of record NC_064810.1, on the reverse strand, counting down.
GATCTCAAGTCCATTTCCGGAGGCAGATAGAGAAAGAGACAGAATCTTAAGCCCAATGTGAGGCTCGGTCCCACAACTCTGGGATCATGACTGGAGCCAAAATCCAGAGTCTGTCGTTAATTAACTGAGCCACCCAGCTGTCCCTAAAGGTCTTTAATTTGCTCTAAAATGTTACCCTTTCTTTCATCACCCAATACATGTTCATAGCTAATGTTGATTGATTAGGGATGGTGTGTGTGTGTGTGTGTGTGTGTGTGCGCGCGCATGTGTGTAAGAGAGAGAGAGCATTCTAATTCTTTCTGTCCTAAGTCCTTTACCATTGATTTGACCTTGTTAATGGAGTATGAATTCACATTTCCACTCTTCCTATTTGCTGTATATTAAAAATTTACTGTAGCTGGAGGTAATAATCTTTATTTTGGGTAATGCTTCATAATGGTCAAAACACTTTTATGCCATTTTCTTATTAAAATCTCAAATAAGTCCTTGAGGTTGACAGAACAGGTATTATTAAACCCATTTTGTAGATGAAGAGATACGAGAGTTCATTTTACTTTAATTAGCACGACTAGTAGAGGGTGTGTCTCAGATTAGAATTTGGCTTTCTTTAATTCTCAGTCCAATATTATTATATTACTTGTGATTAAGATAGAACCTTGTAATAACAACCTGCTTTATTTTTGCTGTTGTTGTTGCTGTGTATTGTGAAATGAAATTGCTTACATTTCAAGTCCTGTTAATCTTGCATAATTGAAACATTTACTTTTAAAAAATGATGCTAATTTGAGATTGAGAGCACTAGTTAAATTTGTAGCAATGTGTAAAAGATGACTCTGGTTCCTCCAGAATAGACTCAATATTTTCCAAATTTATTTCCCTTCTTAACATTATAACAAAATCAGATGGCTCTCACCATTCACCAAGAGCTACCTGGACCCACTGATCTTGGCTCAAAGTCTAGCAAGAGGTTAAAGCTTGAGATTTTGGCCCAGAAATCTGTACTTCAAACTGAATGTAGTCTTTCAAACAAATAAATTAGTCTTCTCAAAGAAAGGAAAATGATTTTATATTTCTAATAATGCTATTATTTCTTACACTTTAATGGCATTTTTGCTCCAAAGTTCTTGAATGGTAACCTTCATTTTTTCTGTATCTAGTGAATCTTTTAAACTGGAGTTCTATTTGAATGGTTGTTCAGGGTGTTGGCAAGAGTTATAAAGCATTTATATTTTATTCTTGACTGGATTCTGGTTGAGAAATCGAATGGCACAAATGTTGAAAGACTAGCTTGCTGTGGACATAATGAAGCAAGCAAAATGAAATCTCCCAAGGATAAAAGTGTAATGTCCTTTACTTTTTATCTTTTAGGTACAGGCTTGTGCCATATCTTACTTTCTTGCTGTGGGCAAAATAGAGTCAGGGTGAGGGGGTAGGTTCTTATGAAAAAGATCAAAAAGAAAAAAGAAAGTAGGGGTATGGTAGAAAGGGAACTGAAATACACTTGGGGCACAGATATCACTGCCCCTAAACTTTCTCTTTTGAATTGAATTTAAATATTCAATTGAGTTGGATTGAACTTAAACATCCCTCCAGCATTAATGAGCATTGGGAGTGTATTTATTCTTTTATTTAAAAGGGTAGTTTCTCATAGTTCACAGCACAATTTGTAGGGGTAAGTTTTCAAACCTGGTTTTAATAAGGAGACTTATGAAAACATTTACATAGAACTGTAGAAGGATGATTCAGATAATCTAGGAGATTCAACACTATATATGGATCTTTCTTGATTTTTTAAAAAAATAGTGATTCTTATTTTTATTTTCATTCCCATGGCAACACACTAAAAGAGTCTAGCCAAGGTCTCTGAAACTAGAAAATAATCTTTTCTTATCTGCTTCTAAGAGTTTATCTCTTTCTATCTATCAGTTACCTAACTTCAAAAAATAGAAATCTTGAGGGGGGTGGGGAGCAGGGGTGGGGGCAGGGAAAATGGGTGATGGGCATTGAGGAGGGCATTTGTTAGGATGAGCACTGGATGTTGTATGTAAGTGATGAATCACAGGAATCTACTCATGATGCGAAGAGCACACTGTATACACTTTAGGTTGGCTAACTTGACAATAAATTATATAAAAAATAAATAAATATAAATTAAAAAAATAGAAATCTTGCTCATTACCAAAATGTTTATTGCATAAATTGGATAATTTACAAAAATGTAATGAAGAGAGTAAACATAGAAAGTAACCCAAAATTCTACCACTCAGAAATCAACATTCTTTTTTGTTGTTGTTTTCTTTTGGTCTTCTTTGTAAAAAATAAACAAATAAACAAACCAACAAAAAACCATTTAAAATATTTGGAGCAACCTAAAAATTTTAACTTTGTTTTCTTTCTCTTTGTACTATACAGTGTTTCTTTTTATATAATAACAAATATTCCTCTACAATATAAAAAGTGTACTGGACCAAGACCAAGTCATCAATATGTAATATAAAACCACAGAACCTTGGAAAACAACTATAACCAAGAAATTCTTTGTAGTATTCTTTCAGTTTTTCTATGGATCTTTGTATGTATAGGTGCTCAAAACATACATTAGTTGAATTAGTTGAATGGATGTTGAATTTCAATGAAAACAAACTAAAGGAAAAAGGAGCATTATTTTTACCTCTTTTTCCCTATTTATTATTTTCAGTTCTTGGAAAAGCAGACACCAAGATGAGATTAGACTGCAAGAAACTGATTGGAGAAAACACCTGTGTTTTAGTCCATTTGGGTTATAACAGAGCATCATAGATAAGATGGTTTATAAACAACGAAAATTTAATTCTCAAAGTCCTAGGGCTGGTAAGTCTTAGATCAAGGTGCTACAGATTCCATGTCTGGTGAGAACCTGCTTTTTGGTTCATAGATAGCTGTCTTCTTGCTGTGTCCTAACAGGGCTAAAGGGACAAGGGAGCTCTCTGGGGCCTAATCCCATTCATGAACGTTCCATCTTCATGACCTAATCATCTTCCAAAGTATCTGCCTCTTGATACATCATACTGGCAATTAAGATTTCAACATATATATTTTGGGGAGATACAAACATTCCATCAATAGCTTTCCACCATTGTCCTGCCCAATACATTCATTCCATCTCAGCAGCCCCAACAGTCCAGCATCAACTCAAAAGTATAAAGTTCAAAGTCTCATCTAAATACCATCTAAATTAGATATGGGTGACACTCAAAGTACAGCTCATCCTAAGGCAAACTCTTCTCCAGCTGTGAGCCTGTGAAACCAAACAAATTATGTGCTTCCAAGATACAATGGTAGAATAGGCACAGAATAGACATTTCCATTCCAAAAGGGAGAAATAGGGAAGAAGAAAGGAGTTAACAGATCCCAAGCAAGTTCAAATACATGCAAACTCTATGAAATCTTAAAGACTTGTAAATAATCCTCTTTGATTCTCCTCTTCAGGCCCAATTGAGAAGGCAATGTCACTCCTAGGGCTCAATGGGACAGCCCTGAAGCAGCTTCCTGACTGGGCCTGGGGCTCTCCTGGGTTGGGGTCCTAAGCCAGAAGCTCTGTTGGAAAGCCTTGTCCCTTGAAATCCAGGTGAAGGCCTGCTTCCCAGGCTTACATGGAGGTTGCCAGAGTGTGCTGCCTACACCCTCTATGGAGGCGGCCAAAGTAGCCTGTGCTGCACCGGGGCCTCCAGATCTGTGCCATTGGAATGCAGAGAGTGGAGGCTGTGATGTGAGGCAGCACTGGGCAACTCATACACATTGAGGTCCCACAGGCATCAGTCTTTTGATTTTGAAATTACTCAGCTCCTCCTATCCCCCCACCTCTCATCCCCACTCTTACACTCTGGGCCCATGGTGGCTTTGGAAACTCTGATGCTCTCTGAATTGCCTTTGGTATCATTTTTCCATTTGTAGAATAGCACTTGGCTTCTGTTGAGATAGGGGACTAGGTCTGTGGTTCACACTTATCAAAAGTGGTTACTTGGCCACACCCTTAGTTTTCTCTTTCTGTCATGCTATTGTGAGTGTTTGCAATATCCATTGGCTGAGAATTTTCCAAATCTTTAAGTTTTAGTTCCTTTTTGGTTACCAATTCCATTTTTAAGTCATTTCTCCTTTCTCACATTTTACTATAAGCAGTCAGGGGGAGCCAAGCTGTACCTTCAACACTTTGCTTAAGAAATTGCTACAGCTAAATATCCAATTTCATTGCTCACAAATTCTACCTTCCCCCAAATACGGGAACACGAACACAATTCAGCCAAAGTCTTTACCACTTTATGACAATGATTACCTTTTATTTAAGAGAGAGAACAAATGGAGGGTTGATGGAGGGAGGTGGGTGGAGGATGGGCTAGATGGATGATGGGGATTAAGGAGGGCACTTGTTGTGATGAGCATGGGTGTTATATATAAGTGATAAGTCACTGAATTCTATACCTGAAACCAATATTGCACTGTATGTTAACTAGAATATTTTTTAAGTTTGTTTATTTATTGAGAGAGACAGAGAGAGTGAGAGAGAGAGAGAGAGAGAGAGAGAGAATTCCTGGCAGGCTCCATGCTGTCAGCTCATAGCTTGATATGGGGCTTGAACTCACGAACCGTGATATTATGACCAGAGCTGAAGTTGGACACTTAACCAGCTGGGTCACCCAGGTCCCCCATTAACTAACTAGAATTGAAATAAAAATTTTAAAAGAAAAATAAAAAAGGATTCCCTTTTATCCATCCATATGTTCCTTATTTCTGTCTGAGACCTCATTAGAATGGCCTTTACTGTCCCCATTTCTGCCAACATTCTGTTCATGATTAGTTAGATATTCCCTAAGAGAGTGGATGTTGTCTGTCCAGTTGTCCTCTTTTCTTTGAGAGCTGTCACCACAATCACCTTTAACAGTCTATTCATAGCAATGTAGACTTTTTCTAGCATGCACCTGCAAGCTCTTCCAGGCTCTACCTGTTACCCAGTTCCAAATCCACCTCCACATTTGGGTATTGGTTACAGCAGCATCTCCAGTTCTCAGTACTGACTTCTTTCTTAGCATGGACTGCTGTAACAGAATACCATAGGTGGGGTGGCTTATGAACAACAGAGATTTATTTCTTATAATTCTGGTGGCTGGAAGTCTGAGATCAGGTTGTCAGCAGGTTGGATTCTGGTAAGGGGCTTCTTCTGGTTTGCAGATGTCCACCTTTCATTGTATTGTCATATGGAAGAAGGGGTGGGGAAGGTCTCGGGGGGGTTTTCATACAGGCACTAATTTCATTCATGAGGCTCCACCTTCTGATGTAATCACCCTCTAAAGGCCCTACCTCCTAACACCGTCACATTAGGGGTTCCAATTTCAACATGTGAATTTGGGGGGAGGGGTGGACATAAACATTCAGTCATTAGCAACCAGTGAGGGAGAGCTGGGAGAGAGCTGGAAGAGGCTAGAAGAGGCTGAAAGAGCTACCAGCCCAATGCAGGTCTAACCTCTGTGGAGGAGAGATGGCAGGAAAAGGACTGGACAGGCTGAACCTCAGATTGCAGCACACTTCTAAGAAAGCTGCGGCAAGAAGTTCTTAAGTCAAATCTGCCTGTCAGAGGAGTTTCGCATATTGCAAGAAGGGGCCTGCCTTAGTATTCCTACCACATCAGTTATTGGCTGAGTCTGGGGGAAAGCATAGCCTTTGTGCTCACGCAGTGGGGGATTCAGAGCCCCTGGAGTCCTCAGTCATTCCTCTCCCTCAAGCAGGAGATCTCCCTACTGCACTTTCATGGACACTACATCCTAAATTTGTTTTTTATTGGTTTTTAGTATAAAGGTTAAAACTGATATCAGCATCTACCTATTCTCTCAACCTAGAAGTCTAAGCATCATAAGTGACTTTTCAAGTCTTTTTGACTTTTTCATTACTAACTTTCACAAACTTCTCTCCTTGTTCAGTTCAACCACTATCACAGTGTCAAGTTGTTGACAATTGTCATGCAGGTTATTATAGCTGCCCTCCACTGGTTTCTGTGCCTCTAGTCACTGCCTCAACAGTGTACTTCACATGCCAGAAAACTATTCCTAAAACATGACTTGCTCTCTTGCTTACAAACGCTTCATTTGCATTGTTCTCAGCTACCTTCAAGACAAATTTGGAATTCATTTACCAAATAGACAAAGCCCTTCCCAGCCTTAGCCCTTATCACTCCACACTTTGTATACTCATCTAGAACCATACCGGATTTCTTACGATTCCCTCAGTACAACATGCTTTTTAATGCTCCCATGCCTTGGATCACGCTGTTCTCTATCCTGGAGTTCCCTTCCTATGTTTTCCTCTGATGAACTTAAATTGATACCCTGCTCTCCTCTCACCACCTCCACTTTCCCCACCAAGGATTAAGAAACATTGATTTTGTCTTATTTTCTTCAGAAATTTTTATAGCTTTATTGAGATATAATTCACATAACACAAAATACACTCATTAAAGTATTCAATGGTTTTTTATTTATATTCTTAATTAATTTTAGGATATTTTTATCACTCCAGAAGAAATCCTATGTTCATTAGCAGTTATTCTCCATTCCTCCCTTCCAGCAGCTCATGGCTTCTTTCATTCTGCATAATATTTTAAAGGTTCATCCATATTTTATGAAAACCTCATTTTATTGCCAAATAATATTCCTTTGCATGGACATACCATATTTTATTTATCCAGTCATCAATTGTTGACCATTTGGATTGTTCCCATTTTTTGGCTTTTATTAATATTTGTGTATGAGTTTTTGTGTGGACATATGTTTTCATTTCTCTTTATATACTGATAAGTGAAATCACTGGGTCATATGGTAACTTCATGTTTAACTTTTTGAAGAACTGCCAAACTGTTTTCAAAAACATTTAAAATTTTAAATTCCCACCAGCAGTGTATGACGATTTCAATTTCTCCACATCCTCATCAACACTTGTTATAATATGTGTTTTTTATTCTAGTCATCCTAGTGGGTGTGAAGTGGTATCACATGTCTTCAAGTTACATTTGCTTTATGGCCTAAGATTTTTGTTAAAAATAAAACTCTTTATAATATTGTATTGCATATTTGAAAGTTACTGAGAGCAAATTTTAAAAGTTATTATCACATACAAGATAAACCAACCAACCAAATAAAAAACCTGAATATCTCTTCTCCTATTTTTTTTTCTTTTTTGAGAGACAGAGAGAGACACACACACAGAAAGTGAGTAGGGGAGGGTCAGAGGGAGAGGGAGAGAGAATCCCCAGGAGGCTCCAGGCCCAGCACAGACCTCAACATGGGGTTTGATCTCACTATTGTGAGATCATGACCTGAACCAAAATCAAGAGTTGAACGCTTAAATGATAAGCCAGGTGTGCCCTCCCCCCACCCCAGATATCTTTGCTCTTAGGCCTTCTTTGATTGCCTGGATCACCCCCATTTCTTGTATTCTTGTGGTTCTCCATACATGTCACTATTACCCCAAGTATATTGGGCAGTCACTATTTGTTGTTGTGCAATTCCTGCCTAAACTTTGAGCTCCAAGGACAGAGATTGGTCATTTGTTCATTTTTCATTTCAACCTAGATCTCATTTCTCCACTGTGATTAAGAATAGACTGATACCAAACTATATAAGAATATATCCTTTATATTACCCATTATCTTTATGGCATAGATGTATCCTTTTCATTTCTGCCAGGAAGTTCCCTAGTCATGGTGTGTGATGGGATATATGTTAGAAAGGCATTCTGCACAAAGTTAATATCTTCTATGTGCTTCTGAGTCTTCTCAGAACTATTCTTCTTGTATGACTCCATCTGCATGTGGGAAATTGAGGCAGTTTACCAGAATTACTTCTTTATTCTCTTACCACATTATCTTAATCTATTATTCATTCAATAAAATTATTATATTTAGTACTTCTAGAAAACAAAAGAGGTCCTCTTAGATGTGTATATATTGGTGAGATACCTTGTTGGCCATTCTGCTACTATCTTTCAAGATCCTATATCCTATCTTTCTAACTTTTGAAGGTAAAAACTTATTACTTCTGGTCTCTCCTATAGGCTCTTTAATGAATACATAATATATCAAAATTATATTCACAAACATACATATTTACAGTGAAAATTCAGGGGCACCTGAGTGGCTCAGTTGGTTAAGCATCCAACTTCAGCTCAGGTCATGATCTCGCAGTTTGTGAGTTCGAGCCCCGCGTCGGGCTCTGTGCTGACAGCTCAGAGTCTGGAGCTTGCTTCAAGTTCTGTTTCTCTCTCTCTCTCTCTCTCTCTCTCTGCCTCTCCCTTGCTCGTGCTCTGTCTCTCTGTCTCTCTGTATGTCTCAAAAATAAACATTAAAAAAATCAAAATCAAATAAAAGTTACAAATGAATGTTCAATTAAAAAATAAAGTAAAAATTCAAATGTATGTGTGTGTGCATCTTTGTGTTTGTAAGAGTGGAAAGGTTATTATTTTAACAGTTGCACAAATGTTCTTTGGAATGGAAATTTGTTTGGAGGGGAAAAAAAAACTCTCTATAAGCTTATTGAAGATAGAAACTAAGGTCCTGAGGGTGAAGTTTGGAAGACCTCTTCCCCTCCTCTTCCTGCCTTCTTTTCTTCCTTTTCTCCTTCTTCTCTCTGCCCTCCCTTCATTCCTCCCTCCCTTTCTCAAAAATATTTATTGACCTCTTGCTCTAAGGCACTATTCAGGGTAATGAGGATAATAATTAAATCTTAAAAATGAAATAGGTAAACACTTCAATATAAGAAAAAATAGGAATTTGGGGAAGTAGGGTAAAAGAAAAGAGTGCAAGAAGAGAAAGCAGAGAGAAGAGAGCAGACATGACAGGCAGCTTGAGCCAGCTGAGATGGGTAGTCAGTAAGAAATCCTGGTGTTTTGCCAGGAAGATGTTTATTTTATTTGAATACTGGCTGTATTTTAGTCATGGTGATACACATTGGGGATATAAAGCCCATTGTCCCTGCCATGTCTGGAGAGTTTTTATTTTTATTTTTTCAAGTATTCAAGTATAATTTATATAAGATAAAGTTCATTCATTTTAATGTATAGTTAAAAGAATTTTTTAAGTGGAATAGTCATGTAATCAACACTACAATCAAGATACAGAACAATTCTATCACCCCACCCTAACATTTCCTAGTACCTCCCTATAGTCTATTTCTCCTCCATCCCCAGCCCCTGAAAACTATTGATCTGTCCCTAGAGTTTTCCTTTTTCAAAGTGTCATGTAAATGGAATTAGAATGTGTAGACTCTTTAGCCTGACCTCTTTTGCCTAGCATAATACTTTTGAGATTTATCCATGTTATTGTATGTATCAACAGATTGCTCCTTTTAATTGCTGAGTAGTGTTCCATGCTAAGGATATACTATAGTTTGTTCATCCATTTATAAGTGAAGGGCATTAGAATTTTTGGCAATTATGAATAGCTGTGAATAGAGTTTTGCTTAAAGATAGGCTTTCATTTCTCTTGGGTAAATATGTAAGAGTGAATTTAGGGGTTTCATTGGAAATGTTTGCTTAATCTTATATGAAGCTACCAAATGTTTTTCAAAAGTACTGTATCATTTTGCTCTCCTACTAGAGTTCTAATTACTCCACATCATTGGAGGTTTTTGAGACTAGGAATGTCTATCATCCTCTTCCTGGTTGTTTTCAGTGCTGCAATGTTATTTCATGTAGCTTCCCCAATTCTCAGTTATTTATGATATGCCTATTCAGCCCTACATGGTGGAGAACGATGAGGTACATGAAAATATTGGGAAATAAGGCCTGTACCTGGTTCAGCTCACCATGGATACCCACACAGAGACTGTGCTTGTCTTTGAGGGGGATTAGTACCCAGGTACTCTAAAGGTCACCAGCAAACTATGGATCATATTGGAGAGTGATAGAGATAAGCTTTTGATGAGGAAAGACAAAGGCCAAATGAATGGCTCAGGAGTGGACATGATATCAACCCTTCTTCTTCCAGAGTCTAGTATATTTAGGCAGTTCTGCTGGATCCAGTTTGGACAAAGCTCATGGGAGACAGAAACCAATTCAGAACTGGGAATGGACTGTAGGAAAGAATGTGAGGGTGACATTAATTATATATGATATAAAAGACTGTTTGATGGTACCCAATTTATGTAAGACTTAAAAATTTTTTTCAATTTATTTTTGAGAGAGAGAGAGACAGTGCAAGCAGGAGAGGGACACAGAATGAGGGAGACACAGAATGTGAAGCAGGCTCCAGGCTCTGAGCTAGCTGTCAGCACAGAGCCCAACATGGGGTTTGAACTCACAAACTGTGAGATCGTGATCTGAGCTAAAGTCAGACGCTTAACCAGCTGAGCCACCTAGGTGCCCCTAGACTTTATTTCTAAAATTATACCAACCCCAGAATGAATAAATGAATAGGTAGGCTTTAGTTTTCAACAGCATCTGTATATAGCTTCAATGAAATGATTACATTAGTAACTTGAAAAGGTCTTTAGGAATGTAAATATGATTTTGTAATTACAGTGATCCTCTCCATATTATAATGGTGATATTTCCAGTATTTTAATGTAGCAATTCTCAACAATTCACTTAGCACAATGTCTTCAAGATTCACTCATGTCATATAATGTATAAAATTTACTTCATTTTTAAGGCTGAATAATATTCCATTGCATGTATATACCACAACCGTTCATCTGTTAATGGACATTTGGATTGTTTCTACCTTTTAGCTATTGTGAACATGCTGCTATGAACATGGGTATACAAAATCCATTTTGAGTCCCTGCTTTCAATTATTTTGGTTATGTACCTAGGAGTGAAATTTCTGGATCATATAGTAGTTCTTCAATTTTTTGAGAAACCACCATACTGATTTACACAGTGACTGTACCATTTTACATTCCCACCAGTAGTGCACAAGGGTTCCAATTTTTTCATATCCTTGTAAACACTTGTTATTTTCTGGTTTTCTTGGATAATAGCCATACTAATGGGTGAAAGCCATGCATTTCCCTTATAATTAGTGATGTTAAGCATCTTCCCATGTGCTTGTTGGAAATTTGTATATCTTCTTTGGAGAAATGTTTATTCAAGTTCTTTGTCTTTTTTTTTTTTTTTGATAGGTGTAGTCACCATCTATCACCAATAATGTTATTACAATATTATTGACTATATCCCCTATGCTGTACTTTTAATCTCCATAGTTTATTTTATAACTGGAAGTTTGTACTTCTTAATCCCCTTTATCTATTTCACCTATCCCCCTGCACACCTCTCCTCTGGCAACCACCAGTTTGTTCTGTGTATTTAAGAATCTGCTTTGTGTGTTTTTGTTTGTTCATTTGGTTTGCTTTTTGGATTCTACATATAGGTGAAATCATATGGTATTTATCTTTCTCTCTCTGACTTATTTCACTTAGCATAATACCCAGTAGGTCCATTTGTATGGTTGCAAATGCCAAGATATCATTCTTTTTTATGGATGAGTAAAATTTCATTGTAGATATATAAAACACATCTTCCTTATCCATTCATCTATCCATGAACACTTAGGTTGTTTCTAGATCTTGGCTATTGTAAATAATGCTGCAATAAAATATAGGGTGCATATATCTTCTCAAATTAGAGTTTATCTTTTTCTTTTCTTTCTTTTTAAAATTTTTAAAAGACATTTGTTAATTTTTGAGAGAGAGAGAGAGAGAGAGAGAGAGAGAGTGGGGAAGGGGCAGAGAGAGAGGGAGACACAGAATCCGCAGCTGCCTCCAGGCTCTGAGCTGTCAGTACAGAGCCCAACGTGGGGCTCCAACTCAGGAACTGTGAGATCATGACCTGTGCTGAAGTCAGACACTTAACTGACTGAGCCACCCAGGCGTCCCTAGAGTTTTTGTTTTCTTTAGGTAAATACCCAGTAGTGGAATTACTGGATCATATGGTAGTTGCATTTTAATTTTCTGAGGAACGTCCATTCTGTTCTCCACAGTTGCTGCACCAGCTTGCATTCCCACCAACAGTGCATGTGAGTTCCTCTTCCTCCACATCATCACCAAACGCTTATTATTTTTAAAAAATCAGGTTGTTTGCTTTTTTGTTGTTGAATGAGAATCATTTTTAATGGTTCTTTAAAACAGACATTCTCAATTTTTATTTTGAGAATCAGAGTGAGGTGCACTTCTAATAAAGTACAAAATTCTTATGTTCCTAAATTATGGCACTTACCACAAGCTGGTTTGTACTATGACTAATTATCTTCACTTGAACAGCTGGAGGACAAGAAATGTTATTGATTCTCACCTGATAAGTCTTAAGTTCCTATGAAAGTGGGTAGTGAATCAAGTCCAAGAGAGTGAGTTAGGGTGCATGGATATTTCAGAAAAACTCTCAAGTTTTTCAGGTTTCTATTTCTGTATAACAAACTACCCCACAGCTGAGCGGTTTTTAAAAAAGTGAACTATTTAATTTCTTATATTTCTTATGATTTTGTGGGTTTGTTTAGTGGTTCTTCTACTAGTCTTCTCTGGGCCCCTCAGGTCATTGCGTTCAACTGGCATCTGGGCTGGATGGGAAGGTCCAAGATGGCCTCACCCACACTATCAGTTTGGGGGCCTTGATGAGGAAGGATGTCTAGAAGGCTGAGAAGATTTTTTTTAATGTTTATTTATTATTGAGAAATAGAGAGCACGAGCAGGGGAGGGGCAGAGAAAAGGGGAGACACAGAATTGGAAGCAGGCTCCAGGTTCTGAGCTGTCAACACAGAGCCCCACGCAGGGCTCGAACTCACAAACTGCGAGATCATGACTGGAGCCAAAGTCAGATGCTTAACCGACTGAGCTACCAGGCCCCCCCAAGGCTGAGAAAATTCTTACGGCCATTTGTCAGTCAGTAGTCTAGCCCTAGCTTCTTTACATAGTGTACTGGTTCCAAGAATGTTAAAACAGAAGTTGTAAGTTCTGTTAAGACATAGGTCCAAAACTCACAAAGCACCAAAGTCAAAGTAAGTCACAGGCCAGTCCAAACTTCAAGTGGAGGGAAAATAGACAACACATTTTGATAAGAGGAGGGTACAATCACATTTGTGAAAGGTCATGGGGGATGTGAGGGATTGTGCCATCATTTTGGGACATAGTCTATCACACCAGGTGATTCTGAGTTCTCCCCAGGAACATGACTCCTCTAGTTTGAGAATCACGTGTATGTAAACTCAACTACTTCAATGACTGCTCTATTGTATTGTTCTCTTTCCTCTACTCTGCAAATGCTCTGATCCTACATTTATTCCTTACAGTCAGGAGGAATAAGACACAGAAAAGTAGGTATCTCTTGTGTGAATGCATGAAACTATAGCAACAGATTGGTAAACTCTGTATCGAGGCTGTGGGAACAGAAGGAGTCCTAAAGAATGACAGTTTTTGAGTTGGCTATCTATAATATAATTTGTAAATACATTTTCCATGTGAGAAGATAGACCCCAACTGGAAGAGCATTAATTTTGAGTTGTTTTTATTCACTCACCCACAACCTTTCACTGATAGGCCTTGTGGCCCACAAAACACGTGTATGAGACAGCTGCCCGGATCAGGTACAGATGAGCTGAAAACCTGCACAAAATAAACTGATCCAATAAGGTTTGCATCCTCTACCTTCACTTAATGTGGAGCAGACCAGTGTGAAGAAGCAGAAAGAACCCAAGATCTAGACTTACCCTTACTGCTAAGTTTTGGTACAACCTTGGCTGGGTAGCTAAGAGATCCTACGTTTCGGTGTCCTCATTTGTAAATTTATAATACATCTCTCAGTGTTGGGAAATTAACTAAAATTACCTAGGTAACAGGTGGCATTATCTGTTAGCTGATGTATAGCAACTAGCAGCCAGAACAGTTAAACCAGTAATAGGGTTCTGCTGCTAAATTATGGTACACTGAGGTCTGATACTGGCCTATTACACCTATAGGCAATTTCCAGGTGCTTTTTCTGGTTGTATTTGGCTTCTACTCACTCTGATTAAGTCATGGCTGCAGCTGCTGCCATGGTTGCTCAAACAAGTCACATTTGGTTGTACTGGTAAATGCATGATTAAAATCAAAAGGAAATGGAAGAATGCCATTCAGTTTATAAAATTTTAGTGTTCACCACAAGCATATTGTATTATTACTTATCTTGTGTGTATATCCAGTTCCTAAATTAGATTGGTTAGTTTTTGAGGGCAGACTTTGGGCCCTCATGCTATTTGAATCTCTTGCATCTACATCAGCCTCTTCTTAATATTTGGTGATAATCAAGATCAATAACTTACTGCATAAAATGTGCACTGGTCCTCTTAAAATGTGCACAACATTTAGGTGGTAATGTCTGGTTACTGGTGGAATTGCATCCACTCCAAATTCATATGTTGAAGTCCTAACTCCAGTATCTCGAATGCAACCTTATTTGAAGATCAAATCTTTACAGAAGTAATCAAATTAAAATGAGGTCATTAGGGTGGGCCCTAAGCCAATATGACTAGTGTCCCAATAAAAAGGGAAAATTTGGACACAGAGATGCACACAGAGGTAAGACAAGGTGAAGAGAGACAGGGAGAGTCAGCCATCGATAAGCCAGGGAGAGAGGCCTGGAACAGACCCTTCCCTCACAGTCCTTGGAAGGAACAGAGCCTGATGACACCTTGAGTTTTGGATTTCTAGCCTCCGTAAGTGCGACAAAATACATCTTTGGTGTTTAAGCCACCCAGTCTGTAGTACTTCATCATGCGGTCCTAGCCTACTAACACAAGTCTTGGGGAAATGGGCGTGGCTCTGCCCAGCGTCATTTGTATCTTGTAGAGAGGAGTTGTGTATTGTCAGTGAACTCATCTGCAATAATGACAATGACAAATACAAATCAGGGAAATTCTGCAGCCCTCTTATGAGGCCTGTATGCCACCTTCTTTCTGATAATCCTGTTTGATACGTATCTGGAAGAGAAGTAATAAAGATACTTCTAAACTCATATCTTTCTCCAGAGAAAAATTGGAGACCGAGTTATGAGTCTTATTTCCAGTTTTGGATTGGATTGCGTTCCTTTCTGTAAGAATCTTTTTCAAGCACAGGGACAGCTTTTTAGCAAATGGATGAATTACATGTTTCTTCCTAAGAGCAAACATTCCTTGATGAGTTGGTATCAGGGTAGGTAATTTGCATCAGTGTTATTCTGCATGATAATAACATAATGAGTGGTGAAAATCCAGCATTAATTCATATGGGAACCTGTTAACCAGCTTGGGGAGAGCAACACAGCCTCTTAGCCAGGTAACTCTGAACCATAACAGTTGGGCCACACTGTGCATTTGGAGTAGATCTTAGTGTTATTTTAGTTATGTTTGAGACTGAAGATATCTTATTCTAACCCTTTTTGCAGTGAATATCTATTATATGCCATGGAAATTTACGTTTAAGCTGGCTAAGGGCATGTTGAATGAGTACATATGAAACTTCCTGAGGCGAATTTCATTATCAAGTTCAGCGTCTAATGACTAGTTTGATTCTGTTTAAAGGCATAGATATAAGCACTGCCACCCACCCCTCTACGCTGCTTTTTTTCTGTATAATTGTAAGTGTTGCTTTACTCACTAGTTTAAAAAAAATAAAATTGTGAGAAATTCAAAACTTAAGGAATCCCAGAGAAAATGATAAGCTCTTTTTGCCTGGGCTTGCATCTTCACCCGGTTTTAGTAAGGAAAGACATATTGCAGCTTTTCTAATACATAAATAAGAAAATAAAATGAGTGAGCATGTGCGTGTGTATGCACCTGTGTGTAGTATGTTGCATGCTGTGAGAAAGATGGAGAAACTCAGTTGATTGTGATTCTGCATTCTGCCCTAATTTTCTTTAAGGAAAAGGGTGAGGAGGCAGCAGAATCAGAATGGAAAGAAGCACTCCTTAGTGAAAAGCCACAGGGCTATAGGGAAGGTTAGAGTTATATTCAACTAGAGCATACACTGTCCATCCTTCAGTTCTGTTTTTACTTAGGAAAATCCTTTTCTAAGGGTAAGATAATGAGATAAGTCTTTCTTTCCTCCTGCATCTTTGAATGAAGTAGCTTAGATAAAGCAGTCTTTGGAAGCTATGACTAACCGTGAGATGTGGTAAGTAGATTTTGTAGAAAGATGTTGTAAGGAGTGGGATGATAGATATGGATACACTGTAAGTTCCTAAGGAGAAAGTTATTACTATAGTAAGAAGTGTTACTATTCACAATAGTCTTCGTTAGACATCTGGGTAATACATTTTTTTCTGGTTTTAAACTTTATGTATGTCCATGATTAATTATGGGATTGTGGCTTGGTTAGATTTGTTTTTAGAAGAAAAAAGTTGTGTTCCATTTGAAATGTTAAAAAATATCCACAACATAGAGTCAAATCGAGAATAAGGATTAATCTTGTATGAGACAACAGGGATACTTGGAAGAATTTCTGTTTTATTCCACCATTGCTTAGGTGAAAACAAAACTGGAGCATCCAGAATATCAGCAGGCTGTCCACATACTAGCATGATAGAGTGAGCTTTGGGATAAACAGACATTTGCTAGCTGTTTGGGTTTGGTCAAGTTATCGAATTCCTCTGAGCCTCAACTTACTCAGCTGTAGAAAGAGAACAATACTGGCTTATCCATGCTCAAGTGATGTACTGGAAGTTCTTGGCTGTTAGTAGGTACCGAATGTTGGCTTTGGGCAGTGGTACTCTTACATCTGTGGTAGGAGGCACTTTCACAGAATAGAAGAAAAGCAATTGAACTATTTCTGTGAAAAATGCAAGAATTTAGGAAAAGACTTTTCCCGTCTGCTTTTCCAAGAGTGTGCAGTGAGCAGCCTTTCTCACAGAGAACATTTGATTGTGGAGTTCCTTGAGTAAGAGAAAAAATTAAGGATTCTATTGTTGTGCTTGTGAATACACATTAATATTTACCCTCTTTTATTTTACCTATATTCTGCATGTGACTTTACATTCTGTCAAAGTAATAAACACGGGGAAGTCAGAGGCCTGCTTTGTGAAACTCTAGAGTATTTAAACTTTCTGTTTTGTATTGTGATTGCTTCAGTCTCTGATAAGAATGCTTGAAAGGCAACTAGATCTAATTCAAGAGATAAAGGGCAGATCTCTGACAGAAAATTGCTATTTGATGGAAGCATTTTCCATTTATACAGTGTAACTTATTTCAATCTTTCATATTAGTGTGGTTTTTGAAACATCAGTCTGATAAAACTCCAAGAGGCAATTTCTAGATAAGATGTGTGTCCAGTAGAATGATTTATATATGATATATTTAATTATATAAATAAATGTTATTTCTTCTGAAATGGAAATTTTCAGCTATTCTAAGAGTCTCTCCTTCCCTGACCCCCACTCTCTTTTATTTGTCTTTCCCTATAATAGCATTTCTGTAATTTAATCAAGTTGCATCCATTCCTTGACCAGAAAGGAACAGACCAGCACAAATAAATTTATGACTTGGTTCTTATTGCATCACTCATTAGTTTTAATTTGATTGTGTTTATCTCTCCTTAGAGTCCACCAAATGGATAGGCTTCATAGGGGGACAGTATGGAATTTATAGACATTGGGTTTATGTGGGAGTCACTCAAGGATGGTGTCTCTTACAACACTTAGTATGTTTAGATCTAGCAGAACATCAAACCAAGTCACATCCTTACTCACCTCTAGACATCATTTGCTTATTTACCGAGGATTATGAAGAAGGAAGAATAGCTTTTGGATTTGTCTTTTCATTATTACACTAGTTCAAGTAACCTTTCAAGGAGTCATATAAATATTCAAGCATATACAATATAACTTTTCTTTTAGACAAAAGTCACAAGCATTCTCCTATTTAAATTGGTACAGCTGCAGAGTTACTCATAATGATTATTTTAAGCTTTTCTAATAAAAAAAGGGCGGGGGCTCAAAGGGCTGGAGTGATGTGTACAAAGGCATGAAGTTAGTCAGTGACAGAGCTGAAACTCAAATCTGAAAGTCTTGCTTCAGTGCTTTTTCCTATGAGCCATTCCGTCTTGAGTGGAGATTCGAGTGCCATGGTGTCAAGGCAGACTCATTTCATGGGGAAAAAAATCATATTATTTAGGGAAAGAGTGTAAGGTCTGATGTGTCCTTGGCAAAAGATATTATTTTGGAGTTAGAGAAGCACAATAAAGACTTGACTCTGATCTTATGTAAAAAAGTCAGCTCTGTCATTCATTGTTCATCTTAAAAGCTTCAATTCCATGCCTAGTATGGTTCAGCTCTTGAAGAGTCAGGTAAAGGCAAATGAGATATTTTTGAGGACCTTGAGGAGCTTATAATTCAACACTGGGCCCTAACTATCCTTCCTCCCACATTGAGGTGGAGGAAGAGATATTAAAATGTTTCTAAAAAATAAGAAAAACCTTTTGAAAAATATAGCATACAGATCAAAGTAGCCTGTGCTACTGATTTATAAATCAATATACTTATGTTGGAGATGAATATGCTAAATTTTTTGCTAATAGGGATGTGTGACCACAATGTTTGCAGATTCTGTATAAGGAGAGCAATAGGTAAGCCTAGTGAATTTGCAGATAGGTGTGGGGGAAGTAGTTTTTATAACTAGTTTTTATATTGTGAAGGATTGATTCTCTAATGGAAACGGGGGATATCCCCCAGTAATACATATCATAATTTTTAAAAGGAAGAGCATAGTTTGAAAAAAGTGATGCATTGTCCTGTAGCTTCAATTTGTTTTTGGAATGAAATACTTAATTTTCAATTTTGCTATGAGAGAGTGAGAATTTTTGTTTATCATGAAGAGTCATAGAACAAGAAAGAGTGAGATAGAACTATTAATTTTTTTAATGTTTGTTTATTTTTGAGAGAGAGAAACAGAGTACGAGCAGGGGAAGGGCATAAAGAGAGGGAGACGCAGAATCTGAAGCAGGCTCCAGGCTCTGAGCTGTCAGCGCAGAACCTGATGTGGGGCTTGAATTCAAGAACCTTGAGATCATGACCTGAGCCAAAGTCGGATGCTTAACCTACAGAGCCACCCAGGCACCCCGAGAAAGAGATTTTAAGGGAAGTTTAGAAGAAAAAATGTGGACATTGGAATCAATCATTAGGACAGTCACATCTTTGCTGGCAACCCTGGTCAAATCCTTTAAACTGAGACTAACTCGGTTTCTTCATTGGTAAAGTGAATATAATAGTAACAATTTGGTAAGATTGTGGTGATAATTAAATTGAAATAAAGTATCTGGCCATGTCCATACAGTGCCTGATAGATGTTAGACAAAGCAATAGATATTAATGCTCTTCCTTTGAAATAAGAGATCTTAAGGGTTAAATACACATTAATGTTAAACATTAGCTTCTAAAGGTTAGCATTCCATATGAACCCTTCAGTTGTTTATAAGTGATTTTCACATTGCCTCGAGTTATTAACTGTGACTGTTGACATCTTGATAAGATCTTCATATTTGTTCCATAAAGAAGTACACGAAGAAACTGGCAGCATTGTAGTGAGACTTAAAATTCTATTATGGATTTAAAAACGAGTTGAGACATTAGTAAAACAAGGAAGTGAAAAAGGCAAGTCACAGCATGAAAATAAATTAATTGTACAACATCCTCGCCTTCCTACACTGGGACTTGAAATGTTCATATTTTCAAAGACCTCTCTGACAAGCAGGGCTGAATGGTTAAGACAGTTAACAGAAGATAAATTATTTAGTCAAAGAAAAGATGAGAAAGGAGCTTTAAAGACTTCCAGAACATACTAAATAGATTAGATAATTGTGGAACAAACATAGTTAATTGAGCAAAATAAGAGCAGGTGAAATTCAACATAAGCAAATGTGAAGTAGGGCACGCTGAAGAATAGGATGTAAATTACCTGCACACAGTGTACATTCCTAATTGATTGTGAAACATCTGTGGAAAAGAATTAACAGGTATTGTGGGTTAAAGAAGCAACTTGCCTGGTACCTGAAACCTATCATAGGGTGAAAGAGCATTTTCTTATTAATGGCCTTATCTTAGTTCTCAAAAATATTATACAGTTGACCCTTAAACAACATGGGTTTGAACTGTGTGGCTCCACATACATGCAAATTTTTTTTTGCAATAAATACAGTACAATGCTATAAATGTATTTGCTCTTCCTTTTGATTTTCTTAATAACGTTATCTTTCTGTAGTTTATTTTACTGTAAGAATACAGTATATAATACATGAAACACACAAAACATGTTAATCAACTGTTTATGGTAGGCTTCTGGTATCCAGTAGGCTATTAGTACTTAAGTTTTGGGGGAGTCAAAAGTCATATGTAAATCTTTGACTATGTGGAGGTGGGAGCAGTCAGCACCCCTAATCCCTGCATTGTTCAAGGTCAAGTGTATTTGTATTCAGTGTAGAACATTGCAAAAAGGAATGGGAAGATTCTTGGAAAACAGCAAGTAGAACTGGAGTGGAGGGAAAGGAAAAGCACACACATAACATTTGTTGAATATCTAATAGGTACCAGGAACTGGGGTACCATAGTAAATTGCATTATTTTCCTCAATTTTTGCCATTGTCTGTATCTAAGCCCTTTGCTTCATGACTTTGCACTTTTCCCCTACCAGAGGTAGATATATTTCCATGGCCCATTAACATTGAGCTTTCCATGAGGCTTGTTTTAGTTAATCAAATGTCAGCAGACATGATACGAACAGATGCTCAAATGTGCTTTTGCATGCAATGGATGTTCTCATGTGTTTCTGCCATTGCTGGAGATGATATCTGGGAGAGCCAGTGGTCTAAGGAGAATGAATGTTCCTGGTAAATCACTAGAACTTTGTAGTGATGGGTAACTTCATGTGTCAACTTGACTGGGTCACAAGGTGCCCATTATTCCGGGTGTCTGTGAGGGTGTTTTTGGATGAAGCAAACATTTGAATCCAAAGACTGAGTGAAAGAAATTGCCCTTTCTAATGTGGGTGGGGTTCATGCAATCAGTTGAAGGCCTGAATCAAACACAAAGGCTAACCCTCCAGTGAGTAAGAGGAATCTCTTCCTCCCTGACTGCTTGAGCTAGAATATCAGTCTCTTCTTGCCTCCAATTCAACTGAAACATCAGCTCTCCTAGGGTCTGGATTCTGTCAGCTTTTGGAGTGGGACTTACATGATCCGCACTTCTGGGTCTCCAACTTGTTCACTTCAGATCTTGGGACTTCTCAGCTTCCATTATCATGTAAGCTAATTCCTTATAATAAACCTCTCTCTTTGAGAGGAATTGTGGCTTTTCTAGATTTGTATTGAAAAGAAAAAGTTGCATTCAATTTGAAATATTAAAAAAATACCCACAATATATTGTATATATATTTATATGTATACATGTATGTGTGCACATGTGTGTGTATGAGAATATATATATATATGTGTGTGTGTGTGTGTGTGTGTGTGTGTGTGTATGACCATTTGCTTCATTAGCATTAAGTTGATACATTTATAACATTTGTAAATTGCTATCTTACTTAATTCTCATGATTATCCCCTGTGGTAGAATTTCACCCCCTCTTTCATAGATGAAAAAACTCAGGTTCCAAGTGATTAAATGACTAATATAGTGTCATACGATAAGGTGATTACATATGATAGCACTGAGATTTAAATCCAGGTCTCTTTAGTTCCAAAACTGATGTTCCTTGTAATGTGCTATGGTTGTTTTGAAAAACTCAAAAGGGATAACAAGCAGAGGATATTAGAAAGTCAACTATGGTGCAGTGGTTCTTTTTGAGAAATTATTTTAGGCTAGGTTCACTATCAAGCTGGACATCACTCTGGTGCTCCAGATATAGAACCAGTAGTCTAGACTGACCCAGTGATCACTCCCATTGGGCTAAGAAATTCTAGATGAGCACCTAGCTCTTGAGCTACTTCCTACCTGAATATTACACAAGGAATGACTACTGTTTCTGCCACTATTTTCTTTATTCATTATATCACATGGGTCATTTATGTCTTTACCTATATACAAGTGGCTGTGGGAGAGTTGTCATTAGGAGAAATGAATGTCACAGACAAGTTGTAACCCACATGGCTTCCTTTCAAATAGCTAGGAAGGGAAAATACTAACCAATTTCAGAGGAATCCAAGAATTTTGTGTCTTGTTGACTATCTATTGAATTCTACTCTAGCCTAATTATAGTTAATGTCAGCATCAATGTGAGTCTAAATAGACAAAACCAGTTTACTTATTTGTTTTTTATATACTTTCATTACATTTGACCTAACAAATTAGATTGCTTAATTCTAAATTTAATAAGAGTCTCCTTTAGAGCTTAAGACTTCACCTATACTTGTTACAGCTTTTTTTTTTTTTTTTGGTCAGGAGTTATGGGACAAGATGTTTCCAACATATTTTAACCATAAAATTAAAATTGAATTTCAGTTAAAATTTTTTTTACTGTTTATTCATTTTTGAGAGAGAGAAAGAGAGCGAGTGAGCATGTACAGGGGAAGGGCAGAAAGAGAGGGAGACACAGAATCCGAAGCAGGCTCCAGACTCTGAGCTGCCAGCACAGAGCCGGACATGGGACTCAAACCCACCAGCCATGAGATTATGACCTGAGCCAAAGTCAGACTCTTGACCAACTGAGCCACCCAGGTGCTCCTGAAGTTTCAGTTTTAATGCTTGATAATAGAGTTAATTTAATGGGGTGGTAATTTTTAAACACAGGTGTTCTATCTTGAAACTTAGTGTTACCTTTTCTCCCTCAGAGGTCTTCTCCATGTCTGGATATGTTTCTCTATCTCCTGTAAGTATACAGAAACCTGTTATGGAAGAAGACAGAATATGCTTGATTCTACTAGGAATGTAAGAATAAATAGCTCATTCTTTGTAACTGGAACTATGTAGACTTGAGATAATTGATTCTTACATTATGCCCCATTGGACTTTTTTTGAGTGTGATTTTTAGTCAGTATGAGTACTTATGAAACACACCTGCTTTTTCAGAGACATTTATGTTTAAATTTCTTTTTTTAAAGTGTTTGTTTATTCATTTTGAGAGAGAAAGTGTGGGCAGGGGAGGGGCAGAGAGGGAGAGAGGGAGAGAGAGACTCCCAAGCAGCCTCCATGCTCAGCGTGGAGCCTGATGCAGGGCTTGATCCCACAACTGTGAGATCATGATCTGAGCTGAAATCAAGAGTTGGATGCTTAACTGACTGAGCCACCCAGGCGCCTTTATGTTTAAAATGTCTTATCTAGATTTAATAGTGGCTTTATCATCACTTTATTTTTGAATTTTTAACTATTTCTCCTTTCTGTTTTTAAGAGTAATATATGTTTATCATGGAAACCTGGAAGAATACCAAAATGGTATAAAGAATAAAAATTGCTCATATATTAATAATATGGACTGAATAACTGATAATAATTTGACTTTTATATTCATTGCCACCAAATATATATGTATAATAAATATAAAAGTATATTATAAATATATATTATATATGTGTATATATATATATACACACACATATACATATATATATATATATATATATATATATTACTGAAAAAATTTTCTGAGAATTTTCCTATGTCTCTGAAAACATTTATTTATTATTTTTTTATTTTCAATTTTCCCTTCTTAGGGGAAACTCCTTGCTGGACATTTTGACCTGGACAAACTTCCTCCCACTTCAACACAATAAGCCCTGGGGTGCCTGGGTGGTTCAGTCTGTTAAGCATCTGACTCTTGGTATCAGCTCAGGTCATGATCTCACAGCCCTGAGATTGAGCCCTGGGCTCTGTGCTGAGTGTGGAGCCTGCTTGGGAATCTCTCTCTCCCTCTCTCTCTCTCTCTCTCTCTGTCCCTCCCTTGCTCATGATCTCTCTCTTTCTCTCTCCAAATAAATAAAAATTAACTTAAGAAAAAACCTCAATAAGCTCCAAACTGTCCTCACTTCCTCCTTCAGAATATATATATATATATATATATATATATATATATATATATATATACATATATACATATATATATCCCAGTCTCTTAGTGAATGGTACTAAAATTCTATTGGTAATATAAGATAACAATCTTTTAATTCTCTTGCATTTTTCTCTCTCCCATCCCCCTGTTTCCAATCACTCAGTATGACCCAATGACATCTTGGCAACGTCATTCGTATTCTTCCTTCCTTCCTAATCCCATTTGAACAATTCTGTGAGTAAAGCCTGTAGCACAGAAGTGTGTGCCCTCTTACTATGGACACCACTGTCTTCTTCTATTGCCACCTCCGTAGTGTAGGCCACCTCTGGATTAGTGGTGACCTTCCTCTGGATTATTATGATACACTTTAACCAGAGAGCAGTTTAAGCCAAAGCAGGCTCAAAAGTCCTTGAGGAATTATAGAATATCAGGGATGAAGGAAGCTTTCATCTAGGAAGGGAAATGATGTTTGGAGAAATTGAGAAATGTCCTTGATGTTAAATAAATATAAGTGGCACTAGAACCAGGTGTCCTAATTCTTACTCTAGAATTCTTCAATTCCTTCACATCCTTTCTAGAGCTTTCTTAATGTGTGTCCTGCAAACACCAAAAATCCTTAGTCAATGATTCGAGGTCCTCTACAAACTGACTCCCAGTTCACACTTCCACCTTACCTCTCCTTGTCCTTTGGAGACTTCCCATCATTATACCCTTTTGTTCCTGCCATCCTCTGTGTAGTAACCTCTGTGCCTCCATCCTTTATCAGTTGAAAATATTCTTATGGAGGTGCCTGGGTGGCTCAGTCGGTTAAGCATCAGACTCTTGATTTTGGCTCAGGTCACGATCTCATGGTTCATGAGTTTGAGCCCTGCGTGGAACCCAAGTTGGGCTCCAAGCTGACAGTACAGACCCTGATTGGGATTCTCCCTCTCTCCCTGTCTTTCTTCCCCTCCTCCACTCAGGCTCACATGCTCTCTCTGTCTCTTAAAACAAATAAACCTAAAAAAAAAAAAAGAAAAAAAAAGAAAAGCTTCTTATGATTCAGAGCCAAGATGTAACCTAGTCTATTTAGTCGAGTCTTTCTTGTAGATTCCTGTTGAGATGATCTTTTGTCTGCCCTCTAAACTTTAAAGCATTTGAATGGACTGTTGTTATCACTTCATAGTAATACGGATTTTACATAAAAGTGTAGATT
Source organism: Panthera uncia (assembly GCF_023721935.1). Taxonomy (NCBI): domain Eukaryota; kingdom Metazoa; phylum Chordata; class Mammalia; order Carnivora; family Felidae; genus Panthera; species Panthera uncia. The sequence goes on along the minus strand of NC_064810.1, from coordinate 117,016,204 downwards.
TCAACATTCCTGCAAATTCTGTGCTTGTTAAGCGCAGGGAAAAGGAATTCTTAATCTTTATTTCACTCAAAGCATGTCGAATGCAGCTCTTTGTGCAGTTCAGGATCATGAAATATTTTTAGACAAATAAGTCATCTTATCTGTTTAGGTACAGGTATTAATTACAATTATACTCACAAAGAAGATGTCTAATAGTATGAAAATTTTGACAAAATAGCCAAATTACTTAATTTTTGATATCCTATGTTAGAGTGTTCACACCAAAGGGAGTGCATGATATTGGAGTATGAGATGAAAATGTTAGAACTTTTCTCTTGATCTTTTAAAAATTGCTATTTCTTGTGCAGGTTTTATAATGTATATAATTGATTACTAAAGAAATACATGTAGATAATTTACAAATGAATTCATTTGTAAATAGGAGGATATGAAGGATATGAAGTAAAAAACTTACACTGCTGGCGTGCAACCAGAAATGTATGAATGAGAGTTCCATTTCTGGCAGTGGCTGACAAGACTGTTCTGGACAAGCCACCCACTGCTTTAGAGTTTCTCCAAATAGCTTGCTATAACTAAAGTCAGGGGAGTTTCTCTTTGCCTAGTATTCAAAATAAGTGTTATGCATGCTCACCTACATTGTAGTCTTGATTCCCATGTCTAAGAAAGTTCCAGTCTCCTTAGTGATACAAGTGAAGCTTAGGGTTGATCTTTATTGAGGGTCAAGTCATATTTTTCTGGCTTTTGGTAGATGAACTAGTGGATAGGGAAATGTATTGGCACCTTTCCTGACCTGAAGGTTCTCTTTGTGAGTGGACTACATGGCTGCCACAGCAGCTGACTACAGGATACTGAAGTTTGGATGTCTACACATTATTGATTTCCAGATGTATAGTTTTATGAACCAATATCAACTACCCCATATGTATTGTTCCTAGGAACAGTCAATAATTTGTGAGCAAAAGACTGTTTTTTAAGTCAGAGGTTTATATATATATATATATATATATATATATATATATATATATATTTAAAGTTTATTTATTTATTTAGAGAAAGAGAGAGGGAGAGGTGCAGAGAGAGAGAGAGAGAGAGAGAGAGAGAGAATCCCAAGCAGAATCCACACTGCCAGCTCAGAGCCTCACAAACTGTGACATCATGACCTGAGCCAAAATCAAGAGTTGGATGCTTAACTGACTGAACCAACTAGGTAACCCATATTTTTATACTTTTTAAATGTAAAAAAACGTATCTTTCCTGGATAGAAATGTATATTCTGGGTTACTTTTTTTAACTTATGATGAATACTGGGAACATTTGGTAAGATAGGTATGAAGCAACCTTTTAAAATTTATAAAGCATCTATCATAACAAATTAAAAGTGTTTTATTTACATTTGCATAGGCAGTACATACATATAAATACTCAAAAAATAGAAAATAGTTTACAGTGAGAAAGACCTTTCTCCCAACTCTCCCCCAGTTGTCAAGTTCCCTTCCACATTGGTAATCAGTGTAACTTGTTTCTAAGCTATTTCTCCCTTTCTTGAGGAAATAGTACACTACAGGCATTCTTTTCCTGTGCTTCTTGGAGATATTTTCACCTTAGTATATGTATCATCACCTCAGTCTTTCTTTTTTCTTTGTGTCTCCTCAGATTTATAACCATTTCTGTACATATGCTCAAGTTTATATTTTTTTAACCAATCCCCTATTGATGAACACTTAGATTTTTCAGTATTTAAAAAACATAAATTTGTGATGAATTATCTTATTACCAAAGGTACATCTGCAGGATAATTCCCTAAAATTGGCCTTTCTGGGTCAGGGCATGTTCATTTGTGATTTGGAAAGCTACAGGCTAACTTATCCTCACTAGGAGTCTCCCCAGTCTCCAGTCCTGTTAGCAACACATGTGGTTCCTGGTGTTTGAAGTTTTGCCCATAGAAGGCATTACCAAACTTTTGGACCATTGCCAATCCAATGGGTAAAAAATGATATCACAATGTAGCTCTAATGATCATTGCTCTCATTGTGACTAAGGGTGTATCATTTTCTTGTACTTAAAAATCATTTGTACTACTGGGTAGCTCAGTTGGTTAAGCGTCTGACTGTGACTCTTAATTTCAGCTCAGGTCATGATCTCATGGTTGTGAGATCAAACCCCATATCAGGCTCTGGGCTTGAAGTGTGGAGCCTCCTTGGGATTCTTTCCCTCCCTTTCTCTAACCCCCTTCCTCTCTCTCTCTCTCTCTTTCAATAAATAAATAGATAAATAAATAAATACATTTTTTTAAAAAAGAATCATTTGTATTCTTTTAGGATATGTCTTTTCATAAACATTGCTCATTTTTAAAGAATGTTTATTTATTTTAAGAGAGAGAGAGAGAGAGAGAGAGAGCGAGCATGGGTGGGGGAGGGGCAAACAGAGGAAGAGAGAGAATCCCAAGCAAGCTCCACTCTTGGTGCAGAGCCAGACACGGGGCTTAATCTCATGACCTTGGGATCATGGCCTGAGCCAAAATCAAGAGTTGATTGCTTAACCAACTGAGCTACCCAGACACTCTAATTTGCCCATTTTTTAATGTTTTTTTTTTTCTTTCCAATTTGAAGGAGTTCTTTTTCTATTTTTTGCACATATATATGAAATCAGCCCCTTCTCTGTATGTGGATTGCAAATGCTTTTTTTTTTTTTTTACTAGTTTGTTTGCTGTTCATCACAATTTTCTCTGAAATCCTTTGCAACATTAAATCACTAATTTACTGAATTTCAGTCAGAATAAAAACAAGAAATACAACGAAACAGAAAAGTTTTGAAGAGAAAAATAAATTTTAATGTGGGATAATTAACAGTAAATTTCAAAGTAACATGTGGCTAATTCCACTTAGCTGAACGAACAAAAGCAGAAACAGATCCATAAAACACAAAGAACAAACTGGTGGTTTCCAGATAGGAGATGAGTGGGGGGGAGTAAACAGAATAGGTGGAGGAGAGTAGGAGGTCCAGCTTTCCAGTCATGGAATGAATAAGTCACAGGGATGAAAGGTGAGCATAGGGAATGTAGTAGCGTTGTATGGTGACAGATTGTAGCTACACTTATGGTGAGCAGAGAATAATGTATAGGGTTTTTTTTTTCAATATATGAAGTTTATGGTCCAACTGGTTTCCATACAACACCCAGTGCTCATCCCAAAAGGTGCCCTCCTCAATACCCATCACCCACCCTCCCCTCCCTCCCACCCCCCCCCACCCCCCCATCAGCCCTCAGTTTATTCTCAGTTTTTAGGAGTCTCTTATGCTTTGGCTCTCTTCCACTCTAACCTCCCTTTTTTTTTTCCCTTCCCCTCCCCCATGGGTTTCTGTTAAGTTTCTCAGGATCCACATAAGAGTGAAACCATATGGTATCTGTCTTTCTCTGTATGGCTTATTTCACTTAGCATAACACTCTCCAGTTCCATCCACGTTGCTACAAAGGGCCATATTTCATTCTTTCTCATTGCCACGTAGTACTCCATTGTGTATATAAACCACAATTTCTTTATCCATTCATCAGTTGATGGACATTTAGGCTCTTTCCATAATTTGGCTATTGTTGAGAGTGCTGCTATAAACATTGGGGTATAAGTGCCCCTATGCATCAGTACTCCTATATCCCTTGGGTAAATTCCTAGCAGTGTGTATAGGGTTTTCAAATCTCTATGTTGTACACCTAAAACTAACATAACATAGTGTGTCAACTAGAGTAACAAAAAAAATTAAAAAGGAAAAAAAGTAACATGTGGAACTTATGAAATTCCTTCTTTTCAAATGAAGATATTGTGGCTCAGAGATGTTAACTGCCATACACAGTCATATAGTAACATAATGGTAGACTATACAGTAAGCATTGTTGGTTGTCAACCTAAGACCTTTCTTTTCTTAAAAAAGTTTTTATTTATTTATTAAACTTTTTTTTTTTTTGATGTTTATTTAGTTTTGAGAGGCAGAGAGAGACAGAGCCTGAGTGGTGTTGGGGCAGAGAGAGAGAGAGGAAGACAAAGAATCTGAAGTAGGCTCCAGGCTCTGGGCTGTCAGCACAAGGCCTAATATGGGGCTTGAACTCACGAACCACGAGATCATGACCTGAGCCAAAGTCAGATGCTTAACCTACTGAGCTACCCAGTTGCCACCAACCTAAGACCTTTCATTCTTGGTAGCTGATTCTGATTTTTCAAGTGTCCACCGTTGTGTTACTGCCCCAGAGCTAATCCTGATTGGTCTCAGCCTTAAGAGGGGTCTTGTCAACTCATACTGGTAACTGGCCAAAGAATTGTTGAAGGGCTTCCAGTATAAGTTCTTTGGCTCAGGGAATCTGGGTGGCTCAGTTGGTTAAGCGCTGCCTCTGGATTTTGGCTCAGGTCATGATCTCATGGTTTGTGGGATCCAGACCCATGGCAGCGTGCTGTTAGCAAGGAGCCTGCTTGGGATTCTCTCTCTCCCTCTCTCTCTGCCCATCCCCAGCTCATGCTCTCTCTCTCTCTCTCTCTCTCTCTCTCACTCTCAAAGTAAATAAACATTAAAAAAAATTTTCTCTGGCTCATGCAAGTAAACACATACCCTCCTTTCTTTAGCTGCACATTGCTGAATGAGATTTGATGCCTAGAACTGAGGCAGCCATTTTGTCACCATGAAGGGCACTAGCCTAAAAGGGAACTGCATGCTGAAGATGGCAAAGAAGAATGGAAACCTAGTGCATGTGCACGTGCATGTGAGAGTGGGTGATGGATGATGTTGTTGAGCTGCAGAATTAACTGGTTTCAGAAACTTTCTGCCGTGGATTCCTAGTTATACAAAACAGTAATCTTAATTGCTTAAGCTAATTGAGTTGTGTTCTTTTTTTCCTTCCTTCCTTCCTTCCTTCCTTCCTTCCTTCCTTCCTTCCTCTTTCCTCCCTCTTTCCTTCCTTCTTCCCTCCCTCTTTCCTCCCTTTCCTTCCCTTTCCTTCTCTTTCCTTCCCTTCCCTTCCCTTCCCTTCCCTTCCCTCCCCTCCCCTCCCCTCTCCTCTTTTTTCCTTTCCTTTCCTTTCCTTTTTCTTTCTTTCTTTCTTTCTTTCTTTCTTTCTTCACTGGGAGCTCAAAGTTTTCTAACTGATACAATACAGAACCTAAATCTCCTACTCCAAGCTAAGTGAAGTTTCGAGTATGTTATGTTTTGTGCACACAGACATCAGATATGAAAATATTATAATTTTTATGGAGAAATATATTGAAAAACTTTTTTTCTAGGATAAAAGCAGGTATAGAATACATATTTACAAACCTAACTAAATGAAATGCATAGGTCTTTACCATTATTTCTCTTCAGTCAGGCGAAGTCACTTGTTCTTTATTGCAATTATTTTTCCAAACGGGTGGAAAGTTTTGTTTCTTTGTGACACTAAAGTCAGGGCTGATTCTTACTGTAAAAGATCACACTTGTGCATTTGTTTTAGCATTCTCTTTCTTGACAGTGGGGTGTAAAATATAAAATAAGAGCCTCTGTGTATCACTCAAGGCCCTCCAATTCCATCTTCAGCTTATCTCTCCAACCCAACTTTTCACCATATGTCTTGATTTATCCTTTGTGCCAGAAAACCTGAATTAATGTCCTCCTCACCACCACTCCCATCCCCCCTCCACCTCCCCAGTGAGCTCCTCACGTCCTTGCTGCTGTGTTTACCTCACATTGTTGTTTCCCTCTCTTTTCAGGGCATGGCTTTATGTCTGTGCTGGATGTCCAAATCCTGTCCCTCCCATCTTCAATCCCACCTTCCCTGTGAAATTTTCTGTGATACTCCCTTTCTCTGCTCTCAACCCTGGTGGAAGTATTGCCTTTGATTCTGAATTCCCAGAGCGTTTCATCTTTGCCTTTTTAAATAAATTAATGCCTTGTATTTATTTTTTTTTCTGTATTTTTCTTCTGGCTACTTTTCCTTGCTTTTTGAATATTTCCAAATTTGCAAGTATGACTTTAAAAAGGAAATATCTAAATAATTTTGAATAACCCAACTGGAGCCTAAGCTCCTTGAGGAAATGCATATTTGCTTCATTTTTATTACTCTCCAATAGCATAGCACTAACACTGAGCCTTGCCCACAAGGTGCAGCAAATATTTGTAAAATAAATAAATATGTTGGATATCTTGCCATATTTTTCTCAAATACTACTTTTATAGCTTGCTTGTGTTTACTTGTATCAATTCAACTAGCCATCAATAAATCTCAAGAATGGTCTCTTGGTGTTGAAGAGTCAATTACACCCTATAATTCTTCAAAAAGGAAAGGATCTGAATAGTGTCTGGTACTGTTGGTCAGAGTAACCATAGCTACAGTTCTTGCTAGCCATGGTAGGATCTAATAATTACAAGTTGGATTTTTTCTCTGAATTACTGCCCCACCTTCTCCCATTGTCCCTAGAACATATAGAACGGAAAGCAGGACAGAAAGACTCTAAGAAACGTATCTATTAAGTCATTAAACTTTATTAACTTTTTGGGCGGTGGGTATTGAGCTATAATTGTTTTGCAGTGGACTGATCATAATGTGCTTTTAAATTTTACATGTTTCCATAGTAATATAATTTATATTACAGATTATGTATATATAATATAGATTTATATTATCTTCTAATTAGTGTTATATTCTAGATTATAAATTCCTTATGGGGGGACAATATTTTCTCTTTATGTCAGTGCAGGTCCTCCAGGAAGCAGAAACTAAAACAGTAAGAAGTACAGGAGACTTACTGGGGTGAAAGATAAAGGTGAGAGAGAACAGATGTAGGCAGGGAAAGCCTTTGGATGGGAGTATAGTACTCACACAGCAAGTCCTGTGACTTGGGAGTAGGATGGAGGGAGGTATGGTCAGAGCCTCACACTGGTGCAGCCCCAAGAAAGTCTTGGCCAGACCAACAGAGAGCTCTGGTGCAATGACGGACCACAGAGAAGGACCACGTTGGGCAGAAATAGCTGGGCTCTCACATCCTCCATGCTCCGTCATCAGCTGGAATTGAAAACTGTAGTTGATGGACAGGGTGGCACACTTGGGTGCTTTCAGCTACCTGCACGTTTTGCAGCAAATTCTCCCTTGAAGGAAAAGCTCAGGGACTTCCTCCATGTTTAGTGCCACACTGAACATGATAAAACATATAGACTGGTAGAGAGCAGAACTTTAAGAAAATGAGTGTATAAATTGAAAGTATTTAGTTTTCTTCAGTGCTTCTAACAATGCACACACTATGGCCCATTTGTAGATGAGCAAGTCTTTCTGTGAAAGTTATTACTCAAAATTGGAGAATTAGCATAAGCTGTGACTGCATTTTTTCCAATATTTCCAAGTGCCTTTAAAGTTTGCTTAGAAATCATGGACTCTGAATGACTAAATCATGTTTTTCACTTGGACAGTGCTTAATTTGCCTTGGATTAAAGCTATGGCTAAATTTAAATATGGGTGGAAATATACACAGCCATATGTTAAAGCTAGTGGTAACTACTCCAACTTGCTGTCATGTCATGCTATGACTGTGTTTACACTTCACACATGAGTGTACATATTGATCCTTCACCTTGTAAGGAAGGTGTGATTATCTACGTTTTATAGACAAGGAAGTTGAAGCTCAATAGGGGAGATCTCCCAAGTGAGGTCACACATTTAGAAAGTGGCAGGGCTTGGAATGGAACCCAAGAGTCTCTCACTTCTCAGCCTGTTGGTTTTCTACTTGCTAGGATGCCTCACTTGATAGTTTTCACACAAACAATTATATACACAAGTTAAATCTCAAGGTCTGTGCAAGAAGATAGGAGGAAACTAAGTTTTGCTGAATTTTCTTTTACTATATCACTGTATTAATTCAAATATTTGAAAGGTGAAAATGGCAATCGCTTTAATTCATAGCACATACAATTTAACTGGAGAATATTAGCAAGATTTTATTACATGCCAATTATAGCAGTTCATGTGTGCACAAATGAAATGAATACATACTACAAATTTTTGTGAAAAGCACTAGCTATATTTTTTTCTTCCAGTTGGCTAAACATTATGGCTATTTATCTCTTTCTTACCACTTTCCTATATTTTTGTTCACTGACAGGTTTCTAAATTCATATCAACAAAAGCATTTCTTTTTTTCTTTTTTTTTAACGTTTACTTATTTTTGAGACAGAGAGAGACAGAGCATGAACGGGGGAGGGGCAGAGAGAGAAGGAGACACAGAATTGGAAACAGGCTCCAGGCTCTGAGCCATCTGCCCAGAGCCCGACGCGGGGCTCAAACTCACGGACCGCGAGATAGTGACCTGAGCCGAAGTCGGACGCTTAACCGACTGAGCCACCCAGGCACCCCTCAACAAAAGCATTTCTTAAGAATTTATAGGAGTGCCTGGGTGGCTCAGTTGGTTAAGCGTCTGACTTCGGCTCAGGTCACGGTCTCGCTGTTCCTGGGTTTGAGCCCCACATCAGGCTCAGTGCTGACAGCTTAGAGCCTGGAGCTGTTTCAGATTCTGTGTCTCCTCTCTGCCCCTCCCCTGCTTGTGCTCTCTTTCTCATGCTTTCAAAATTAAATAAACATTAAAAGAAAAAAGACAACTATCATGTTCTTAAAAAAAAAAAAAGAACCTACAAGTATGTGGTGTTAGAATTTGTTCTTAACGGAAATTAAAGATATTCAGAGTGAGCTAAATGGAAGTCATTTTACCAAGTCAGGAAACCACTTTACATGTATAGATGCCCAAAATATGTTTTAGGAACAGATATTGGCCTTTTTGTGACAGCATTATTAGATTACTAGCAAATTCTTAATTTTTTATTTTGAAAATTCAAAGTATAACAAACAAGTGCAGTGAATAGCCAAAAGAACACCTGTGTCCCCATTGTATTGTTATGCCCCACCCCTTGCTTCACATTGTTTCTTTTTTATTTTTTAAAAACAAAAAAATGTTTACTTATTTTTGAGAGAGAGAGAGAGAGAGAGAGAAAGAGAGAGGGATTGTGAGTGGGGAAGGGGCAGAGAAAGACAGAGACACAGAATCTGAAGCAGGCTCCAGGCTCTGAGCTATCAGCACAGAGCCCAATGTGGGGTTCAAACTCATGAACTGTGAGATCATGACCTGAGCTGAAGTCAGACACTTAACCCACTGGACCACCCAGGTGCCCCTCATATTGTTTCTTAAAGTATCGCAGATATAGGTGAAGCACTTCTTGTCACACTCCCAGATCCCATTCCGTTCCCTCATGTATTAAGGATGACCTCTGTCATGAAATTGGTGTTTACCATTGTCATTCACATTTTTATTCTTAACTCCACTTACATATACATATATCCACACAACTCATGAGTAGTATATAACACTGTGTTGCATGTTTTCAAGGTTTGTGTAAATAGGATCAGACTACACATTGTTTCTGAGGTTTATCTATTTTGATACTTGTTATGTAATACACGCTCTAGAGGTCATTCATTATAGCTATTATGTAATAAACTATTAAATGAATATTGAATATATGACATGCTCAGAATCCATTCCCCTTGATAGGTAAGAGGTTGTTTCTAATTTTCACAAATTAGTGTTTTTCTACTCTTTTCTACTCTGGGGCAACAAAAATATTTTATATTTTTTCTCAATGTTTGAAATTTTTACTGCTTTACATTTAACTGTTTAATTCATCTAGTATTATTTCTTGGAGTGAAGTAAGTGGGGATCTAATTTTTTTTCATATAGATAATTATTTTTTCCAATATCACATTTACAATAGCTCTTATTCCACTGTGATGGTTAATTTTATATGTCAACTTGGCTAAAGTACCCAGAAATTTGGCCAAACAGTATTCTAGATGTTTCTGAGAAGGTACTTTTTAAATCTGAAATTAGTATTTAAATCAGTAGAATTTGAGTAAAGTTGATTACCTTCCATAATGTAGGTGGGTGGGCCTCGTCAAATCAGTTGAAGGCCTTAACAGAAAAAGACTGACTTCCCCAGAAGAGGAGGGAATTTTGTTAGCAGATTGCCATCAGACCTAAACTGCAGCATCAACTCTTCCATGGGTCTCCAGCCCACTGGCCTACCTACTTACTAAGGTTTGGACTTGCCTGCCTCCACAACCATGTGAGCTAATTCCTTAAAGTCAATCTCTCTCTTTCTCAATAGAAATGCACATGTAGATATATAGGTGTATAGATCTACAGACATACGTGTGCACATGGATCCTATCGCTTCTGTTTCTCTGGAGAAACCTAACACACTCACTGATTTGTATGCTATGTTACTTCCTCACTGCCAGATACCAAGTTTCTGTGTATGCTCAGATCTTTTTCTGCCACTATATTGTCTATTTTTCTACTCCTTTTCAACTTACTTATTATTTAATATCTGGATACTTCTTTTATGACTCGCTTGATGATTTCTTTAAAAACCAGCTCAAATTTTCTTGAAGTTGCTTCGAATTTATTGATTAATATGGTGAGAATAAATTGTGTTACTGAGTCATTTTATCCATGGCTATGGTATATCTCTCTACTTATTCAAACTTTCTATTTCATTTCTTGATAATCTCTATCTTTGCCCAAAGACTTTTTGTGGCTGATTTTTGTATTTAATTTGTATTTTTGTATTTATTTATTATCAGTGGAAACTTTTTTTAATTACAGTTTTACTATTGTGTTTCTATCCATTTTCTGCCTATATCTATCTATCTATCTATCTATCTATCTATCTATCTAGGGGATCTGCTGACTTAACTGGTAATAGGGTTGCCTGAAACAAAGACCACATTTCTCAGCTGCATTTGAAGTTGGGGTGGCCGTTTCACTAAGTTCCAGCCAATGGTATGCAAGTGAACATGTTCTGTGAGGTGTTGAGGAAGTGTACTTAAAGGAGGGGTCATTCTCCTCTTGCCCTTCCCGTTGGTGGTATAAGAACCTGGTGACTGAAGCATTAGGCAAGTGGTTTAAGGACCTGTTTACGTGCACTTAATATATTCCCTGGATCTTACTATGGAATGGAGTTTCTGGTCAAGTTGGCAAAAACGGGAAGTTCCCTGATTTTTAAAAATTTAGGGTTGTTTCCTTTGGCAAAAACCTGAAACTTTAAGACTGAATTAACGCTTCTCATTAATTTTTTAAAAACCGTGCCGAAAAAAAAAACATACTGAATTTGATGTGCCATTATTTACTTAGTATTTTTGAATCTATGTTCATGAGACAGATATAAATTTTCTTTTATTATACTGTTACTATTCTGTGGTGGTATTGCGGTTATATTGGCATTCTGAAATGAGGTAAGTAGACTTCTTACATTTTCTGATCACTGCAACAGTTTCTGTAAGATTAATATCAGTTACTTGAAGTTTTTGTAAAACGGCCTACATAATTTTCTTAGCCTGATTTCTTTTGGTTGAGCAGACTTTGGCTCACTATTGTTTCTGCATTGGCTATTGTTTTATTTCAGTTTTCCTCATTTTTTAAAATGTTGATTTATTTTTGAGAGAGACAGAGCACAAGTGGGGGAGGGGCAGAGAGAGGGAGACACAGAATCCAAAGCAGGCTCCAGGCTCTGAGCTGTCAGCACAGAGCCTGACGCGAGGCTCAAAGCCACAAACTGTGAGATCATGACCTGAACTGAAGTCGGGTACTTCACCGACTGAGCCACCCAGGCGCCCCTCCTCCTGTTTTTAAAAATTTTTTTTTTCAACGTTTTTTATTTATTTTTGGGACAGAGAGAGACAGAGCATGAACGGGGGAGGGGCAGAGAGAGAGGGAACCCTCCTCCTGTTTTTAATATCTACCTTCTCCCACTCCTCACCTCCAGTGTTTCTCTGACCCATTGAGTCTCCCTGCCTTCCCTATATTTGCTGACTTCATGAACCTGTACCACTGATCACCTAGAATTTCACGATGGAATTCACTTGATAGTTTGCTGCTGCCTCCCTGCTGTGCTTGGAAAGAGATAGGAGCAAGCAGACCCCCTTCCTTCCTCTTTTCCACCCAGTATCATCAGTCTTACCACAACTGGCATCCTATACTCTGCCAATAGAAGTAATTTCTTTACTGGAAGACTAGCGCCATTATGTTTGCTTTTCTGCTGGTTCTCACAGGGCAAGCCCGATGAAGTCTGAGGTACTGTATACAACATATTGGGGGGTGTCTCTGGTGACACTTCCTTTTGCTTCTGACCTGACTCAGATTCTCCACTCCCATGCCCCAGCCACCCCTGTCCTCTTCTGGTTGGCTAAAAATACCTTCCTCAGAGTAAAAGATCTGGCCTCTTGCATCATTTCTCTCTTATTTAGTGAACTTTGCTGTTCTGCATATGGGAGAGGAGAGGTTTCAGTTCCAGTTTAAGTTTTCCTTTATGTGCTGTGAGTCATGGACTTATAAACTGTATGCCTAATAACGGAAGTTTAGTAAAATTTTAATGTTAGTGAAGGAGTCATTTTTTTTCCTTTTTGTTTTTCCTGAGAATTTGATTAATATTAAGGCCCTCGTTCTGCACCAGGAGACACAAGGAACACCTGTTTTCTTTCCTGCTCGCTCATCTCAGGGGCTGGCTGGTCTTAGGAAAAGAGCTTCACTAACTTTTAGTGACTGTTGTCTCCCACCCTGGAAAGTGTGACCTTTATTAAAATTATTTGGAATCAGCAGTTCACTTATGATGGGGAGAAAGAAGTAGGAGAGGGAGATGGAACAATTAGCAATTCCTTTCAGCCTACATCGCTCTGAGAAAATCACCTCTGTTTTCTGAATTTCCAGAAAGCATAAGGACAAATGATAATAATAGTAATGATGATAAATATGTGTTCAGTTCTTCCAGGCCTTGTGCCAAGGACTTTACATGCATTACTTTATTTAATTCTTACAACAACCTTGTAAGTTACAATAATTACCTCCGTTTTATGGATGGCAAAACTGGTTTAGATGATTAAGAAGCTTATCCAAGATCACACAGCTGTAAGTGATGGGACCAAATTGAGTGATAGGTCTGATTCCAGAGACCACATTCTTGGCCATGAATACAAGAAATAACATGTTATCCCTTGTAAGAGGGGAACCCTTCTCTTAAAATGAAAACTTGGCAGAGTCCCACTGGGGGAAACCGCCTCGTAGAGCAGCTACAAGTCCATCACCTCCGAGGCACCCATGCAGCGACCCCGCCCCTACATGCGGCTCTGGGTTGGTGGAGCCCTGTTTCCTCCAGAAAGTTTCACCACTGAGATAGACTGGCATGAAAAGACACAATTACTTTAGTCACTGCTGAGGGAGAACATGAGGAAAGTAAACCAAGAAAACACCCAGAGCGTAGAAATCATCCAGCTGGCAGTTTTATGATCCTATTCTTGCCTGTTTTCTCTCTGGGCTAGAGGTCTGTCCCCATCCTGGAAGGTGGTCCCAAAGGACTGGGACGTAGCTTCGCTCACCTTATCAGGGAGCCAGTTTCCAGTTTCAGCTGGCACCTTGCCTCCCTCCATCACGTGAGGCCGCTCCTTCCTCACTCAGTTTGCCCTGATCTCAGAGAGCTGGGCCTGCTGTCCACCAGGTGCCTGCTACCACGTTGATCTTCCAGTCCTAGGAGCCTCCTCTTCCTCTAGCAGCTGACAAGACTCAGGTGGTTAATGCAAGAATGTGCTGTTCCTGTAGGTTCAGGCATTTGCCCTGAGCCTGGAGGCTAAGGGCAATCACAACACCTCCAGAACTCAACAGCACAAGCAGAAGTGACAAGGCCTGGGTGGTTTCACCACCATGCTCTGCTGTTCATCACCTGAGGTAAGCAGTTGTAGGAAGAAGCTCACGGCAGCTTGTTTGTTCAGCAAGTGAAATCGTTCTGTAGAGAGCTAAATGCAGCATAGCCCAAGTAGACCAGTGCACCCAGCACCCTCTGAGTGGGCTTTGCTGGTTCACTCCCTCTGATCCCCATCTTCACTCATCTGCATGGAGCCTCAACCCATGGAGGGTGGGGAAGAGACTGAGCTCGAGGGGGATGGGGATCGACTTCTAGCAGCCCCTGTGCCTACATCAAGGGGAAAAAACATGCATCCTATATATCATTCTTGGCCTTCCTCATTCCTGTCCCTGAGATCTCTGCCAACCCTGACACCCGCCCTCGGAGAACATAAATTCAGCTGCAGAGCGAAGTCTCTTTCTTAGGGCAATTGTCCCAGTAAGTATCTCTTAACATATTTATTTTGGGTTCAGAGTAGGCCTTTAGAAACTCTTAGTTGTGATTTTTATTTATGGAAAAGATGTTGCTAAATTTGTATAATTCTAGCATTTCTCTCAGCAAGATGCTCAAGACTTTGGAATTCCATTCCCTTCTGAGTTGCTTTACAGCTTTTAGGGTGCCAATATTGTCTACACTAAAAAAACCCATTTTGCTGAGACCGAGGCTCACAGAAAATGAGTAACTTACAAAGAGGGCTCTGCTATGTATTGTCAAAATGTGGCCTTTTTCTTTGTTTGTTTGTTTTTAAATATCAAACAAACATTTTAGGGCCTATGAATTTAGCCAAGTATCACTAGATTTTAAGGAGTGGAGAAAATTCAGAAGCCCATCATAAAAGTAAATGTGGAAGATGGGAGCAAGTGTGTGAGGTCAGGAACCCTGTTTGGAGAGAACCATGCTTCCCCAGTCATGAATGGTATCTTTTTTCTTCTTCTTATGTCTCCAGAGAATCTTAGGCTCCAGCTTTTTCTCACATTTGATTCTTAGTCTTGTATAATTAACTGCTGAGTGTCAGGAGGAACTTGCTCTAGGTAGTCGTTTTCCAAGGAAGATGAAAGACATCTGGGGTAGATCTGGTCCCAAAGTGCATTCTGGAGCCAACTCGCAGTCTGGAGCTGTCATGCTTGCCAAGCTAAATGGCATGTCCAAGAAAGACTGATGCTTATGTTGTAGTCCCCCGAGTTTGGGGATATTTTCTTATGCTGCATTATTGTGGCAGGAGCTGACTGATACATCATCCTTCTTTCTCCATTCTACTTACTCTTGTGAAACAACACAATTCCTGCACCCCTGGCTCTGCCTCCATTTCTCTGGACCATTGGGACACAAGAGTCTAATGTCTCTTTTTCTCTTTTGGAACTCTGTGTTGAAGCTGGGAAACAACACAGTCTTTTTTCGGATATAAAATATTGTGAGCCTGAGGTTATAGGAAACTGAGTGTTGTCCGTGTGTAATCTCAGCTGTCAGGCTATAAAGCTAAAAAGTTTGCCCTGTGCTCTGAGAAGAATTTAATCATTCCTTCCACAATTGTTTCATGTTCTTTGGAAAATCAGAAATAATCACTGGTACATCTCAGGACAATTGTACAATGAATAGGCGGATTGCTTAGTGGTAAAACGGAGTGCTGCCTTTCACCTCCAGAGGGCCAAATACTTCAGATGTGGCAGGATCCATTTAACCAGATCTTGCTAAAAAGAATCTTAGCTATACATACATTTTTATCTTTGAGTAGCTATCGAAATCAGTATGTGGCATTTTATAGTTTTTACTTCAGAATTTCCTAACTAGTAAGAGTAAAACAATGTGTTAAAGATGACCTAGCCTGGTCCATACATCTCCACTGTGAATTACCTAAGTGGCCTTGAAACGTTGTGATGGAACAAATGGCAACACAAGTAACTTCTATGGTACCTTTGTCCAAGAAATTATGAGGGACCATTTTATTCCAAGTAGGGCCTTGCATGGCTGTATTAGATTATGACAAGAGAAATCCATAATAATAGAGGTGAAAAATGGCATTACTCTGTGCAAGACCCCCAAGTTTAAAATTCATGCCTACATCTGAGTTGTAGCTTCATCTTCCCTCTGCTTTGGATGATTTCAGGCTCCTTTTTCAATCCACATTTTACTAGTTCTTCTTTGTCTATCCTAATTCCCACAATCTCTTATCTTTTCTGACTCATTTTGCTTTTTTAATTTAAAGCATGTAGGTCCTACATTCAGGGGGAGCTGCTTTATTATTCCAAGGTGTTCTAGAATCCATCTACACTTACAAGTATTTGCACAACCAGTAGAGGTTGAAAGTATAATCACAGTCATACAGTCATATACGTTCCCTTGCCCGACACACACACAGACACACACACACACAGACACACACACACACACACACACACACACGCACACAAGGATCCTCACAGGGCTGTCACGTACAAATGTATAGCTTGTACACAATAAACTGTACGTGGCCCTAGATCCTCACGCTCAGGATGAAACTCATTTGTCTACACCACACATTTTAGTACTTGTGTTAGTGGTGTTCTCTAATTATTTTATATCCGTAAGGCTTGTCTCCATGACAAGGCAAAGTTCTTAAGGGCCAGTCCTCAAAAAGAACATCTTTAGAGCTGCCAGAATTCGACACATACCACTAGAAGCAAAATAAGCATGTCTTGTTGCATGTATTTTTCCAGCCATCCCACCCCTTTACCATACACCTGCATAGCCACTGTGTTCAGACTCCATCTCCTTCCTCTTCTTCAGGAAGGGGAGTTGGGAAGACACACGGTGCCCTTTTCTCCAAAGAGTAATTAGAATGCCTCTTATTTCAGTTACCAAAATAAGAAGACAACTCTATCATGAGTCCATATGAGTAAAATGTGTGGGTGGGGTGTGCATGCATGCATACATACACTTAGTCTTAGGATATGTAAGTCCAGAAAGACAAGATCATAAATCATCTACCTTTATTAAAACTCACATCGAATACTCTCACCACTTCAGCACTATCACGTCCAGCAGTAATGACCTGGACTAATGGATGGTAGGAAAGTCCTGGAATTGAGGGGATGGTTTTTTAACTTTTGCTTCTGCCACACACACAGGTGAGTGCGGAGGACAAGGACATGTGCTCAGGAGCTGACTGGGCTTAATTTGCATTCCTGCTTTTCTACTGCCTCTTGTGTCTGCTTGTGAGATCTTGACTAAACTCTGAGAGCCTTCTTCCCTCATTGGATCATAACTACCTTCCTTCCAGGGTTCTTGTGAACATTAAATGGGTTCACACATGTCAACACCAAGAGCAGTGCCAGTACAATGTAAATACTCAACTTAGTCTTAAATATTTTTGCATTATCTCCTTTTTCTGAGCTTCAGATCCCAGATGATAAAACCTGTAGGATTCAAAAGATTAGATGAGGTAAACATGCAAAAGTGCTTTTGCTATGTATAAAGAACTACACAAATACAAGGCATTAGTTCTTTCAAAGGGCCACCTTTAAACATAGTATTGATTTCTTTGCTTTTTCTTGGAAATTTCTCCTAAATTGATGAGTTCTTTGCTTATGTGATTTGAAAGCAGAATCATGTTGGCTATTATTTCAGACACTGTTGTTAAGTAAAAGATGTCAGACCATACTTCTAAAAGTTAATTCAAGGAACAAGGCGGAGTGTGAGGGAATGAAAGGAAGTGAGACTATGAAGGGAGCCATGGTGAGGGGGAAGTTATTGAAGGAGCAAACTGAGATGTGGCCAACTGCCTGGTGTACATGAATGCTCCTGTCATGAAACTGCTGTGAAACTCTTGAGTTTGCTGGTAGCTGAGTGATACAAGTTACAGGCACTACCCAGTTGCAGACAAAATCCCATGCTGCTTTCAGTGGTACATGCCACCCTTGACATCACTGCCTGTGGTTGCACAAGCTGTCAGGGGCCACCAGGAGAGTGCCCCACACATGTATGGGACCCTGTCATCTCATTTCACAAAGAGGCTTGTTCTGGTTCTCTGCCACTTGACTTCTAATTCAATGTGTTGATCCATGTCGATGTGTAGGTGGCCTTGCTACCTCTGTGTCACTTGAAATTGTTTAAAGCAGGGCACAACTATGTCCTTCTGGTGAATTACTTATACCTCAGTTCACTGCCTATCATTAAAATTGAGGTTAGGCTTAGGCAAACACTGGCACTTGAAGGAAGAAGGTGAAATTTAAGGGATGAAGGTCCCAGAGTGTCTGACTCCTAGCCTCTGCAGGCCTGTACATTATATAACTTTGTGTCCTTTTTTTTTAATGTTTGTTGTTGAGAGAGGGAGTGAAAGTGGGGGAGGGGCAGAGAGAGAGGTGGGGACAGAGGGTCTGAAGCATGCTCTGTGCTGACAGCAGAGAGCCCAATGCAGGGCTCAAACTCATGAACTATGAGACCTGAGCTGAAGTCAGATGGTTAAATGACTGAGCCACCCAGGTGCCCCTATAGTTTTGTGTTCTTAATCCCCACCTGCAAGTTCAGCCCTAGGCCCATGCATGTTAGTATGTCCTTCTTTCCTCTCTCCCTCCCTTCCTCCCTCCCTTCCTCCCTCCTTCCCTTTCTTTCTTCCCAAATATTTCTGAGTGCCAACTCCATGTCAGATAGCCAGGATTCACCAATGACTAAATCCCCATCCTCATGAAGTTTGCATTCTAATTTTTAAGATAAAATCAGACTATAGAAAGTAGAGATTTCATTATTTTTATTAAAAAAAAACTTTTAAGTATGGTTTTAAAATTACAGAGTAATTCATGCTTGTTATGGACTGAATGTTTGTGTCCTCCCAAATTGAAGCTCTCGTGGCCAGTGAGATAGTATTTAGAGATGAGATGGTGCTTTTGGCAAATCAGGGTTAGATGAGGTCATGAGGGTGGGGCCTCCATGATGGGATTAGTACCCTTATAAGAGGAGACCACCGCCCCCCCCCCCCGCCCCCACTCAAGAGCTTGTTCCCTCTCCCTCCCCTTACATGCACAGAGGTCATATGAGCACACAGAGAATGTTGGCCACTACAAGCCAAAAGAAGAGGCTTCAGAAAGAAATCTTTCCAACACCTTTATCTGGACTTTCCAACCTCCAGAAAGATAAGAAATAAATTTCTGTTAAGGCACCAACTCTATGGTTTTTGTTATGGCAGCAAGAGCTTACTAATACAAATGCTCACTATAACACATGCAACAAACAAGAAAGTATAAAGTTAAGATCACAGACTTAAGGGTCTAGAGGTGACATTAGACCTGAAGATGTATTTTGTTTGGCTCACTTGGTATTTTTTAAACAGTTTTGTTGAGATATAATTTACATACCATACAATTCATCCATTTATATAATGAGCAATTCAGTGGCTTTTAGTATATTCACAATGTTGTACATCCATCATCACAATCAATTGTAGAACATTTTCATTATGTCAGAAAGAAACTGTGAACCCGTTAGTAGTTACCTCACCTTTCTCCTCATTCCCCCCTCCCCCCCAACCCCTGGCAACCACTAATCTTCTTTCTGTCTCTATAGACCTATTCTGGGGATTTAATTAAAGTAGAATCATATAATATGTGGTCTTTTGAGACTGACTTCTTTCATTTAGTATAACGTTTTCAAGGTTTATCCATGTTGTTGCGTGTATCAGTACTTCATTCTGTTTTATTGCCAAATAATATTCCATTGTATGCATATACCCCATTTTGTTTTTTCACTAATTGGTTGATGGACATTTGGGAATTTTCTACTTTTTTGACTGTTGCAAGTATATTTATATATATAACATTTTTTGAGGATGTTGGTTTTCTTATCTCTTGGGCATATACCTAGGAGTAGAATTGCTGGATCATCTGGTAACTCTACATGTTTAACCACTTTAGAAACTGCCAGACTATTTTCCAAAGCAGCTGCAGTGTGTGAGGGTCCCAATTTCTCCACATCCTCCCCAACACTTATCACTTGACTTTTTGATGTTAGTTATTCTAGTGAGTGTAAAGCAGTGTCTTATATCAATTCGTGGTTTTAATTCATTTTTCCCTGATGGTTAATGATATCTCTTCATGTTGTTCAAGACCATCTGTATGTCTTTTTGGAGAAATGTTTGTTTAGATTATCTGGCCATTTTTTAAGTTGGTTGATTTGTCATTTCAGTATTTTTTGAAAAATGAGCTATCACTTCAAGGCCAGAAGAGTTTATTTAAAATTTTTTTTTTTTCAACGTTTTTTATTTATTTTTTTTTTGGGACAGAGAGAGACAGAGCATGAACGGGGGAGGGGCA